>NC_053164.1:53250530-53554280 GCF_016835505.1 Polypterus senegalus
TAAATGGAGCCTGTTTTTATTTAGCTTTTTGTGTTTTGTCTCCCTCTCTCTCTGACTTGTGTATGCCCTATTTACATATCCCTAGACTTTTTTGAAAGGCCGTAACATATTGAGGGCTTGTCTGGGATCTTTTTGAGTTCTTATGTGCACTTTGAGTTGTAATTGGTTTTGTTTTGTCTAGAGTGGTTTTGGTGGTCCTGTGCTGACTTTGGAGTTGAGTTTTTTTTTTTCTCTAAGTGCTTTAGTATATTCAAAAATACATTTTTTTCCAGAGCCTTTTTAAGTGGTAGTATATTCAGTACATCAGAAATTGTTTGGTAATAATGTATTGTGGACTTAATTAGTTAGATAGATGGAACTGATTCCTTTAATTTTGATGGGTCCATTTTTGTATATTGTAGCAGGTTTTTAGTGTTACCATGGATTTTGATTTGCATGTGTTTACTAGTGCTCCCACTGTTGCTAAGCTTGATAATTGTAGAAAGGCAGATCTCTTACTTATTGCTGACTTTTTTGATATCTCATTATCTCGTCATGCTAGTAAGAGTGAAATTAGGTCTGAATTTGAGCATAATTTAATTACATTGGGGGTATTGCTTGACAGGGAGGTTTCAGAAAGTATTATGGAAGGTGATGTTTCATTGCCTGATACTTCTTCTGATGCAGACCCCACATTGCTTTCAGAAGCTGCTCTTGTAACTCCTATTGATCTTGGAAGTACACAGCCAGGTGAGGTAGCCGAGCAATGTTTTGATGTTCCTGTTGAAAATACAGCTACTATAGTTTGTTTGAGAGAACTTGATCTTGAGTTAAAATGTCAAGAATTTAAATTACAGGAGCTTAGATTGGAAGAACTGAAAGTTCGAGAGCGTGAAAGAAAAAGTGGCTATGGAAATGGGGATGAGAAGGATGGAATTTGAAACTAGATGAATCACTCAACTTCGTGAACTTGAAGTTGAGGCCTTAAATACTAACCATTCTCGACCTAATCCTTCTAATGATTTTGATATTAGCAAACATATTCGTTTAGTTCCTCCTTTTAAGGAAACTGAAGTCGATAAGTATTTTACTGTATTTGAACATGTTGCAACTGTATTACATTGGCCAAAAGATGTCTGGACATTATTGTTGCACTGCAAATTAAGTGGAAAAGGACAAAAAGTGTGTTCTACTCTTTCAACTGAACAGAGTCTAAATTATGAGGCGGTGAAAAATTCTGTGTTGTGGGCTTATGAGCTGGTTCCAGAGGCATATTGACAAAAGTTCAGAAATCATAAGAAAGAGGTTAATCAAAATTTTGTGGAGTTTGCTCGAGAAAAGGAGAACCTTTTTGATAGATGGTGTGCATCTCAAAGTGTTAAATCAATTTCAACAGCTCAGAGATTTAGTCTTGCTTGAGGATTTAAAAAATTGCCTTCCAGAACGAATTATGACCTATTTAAATGAGCAAAAAGTTTTGAAAGTCTCTGAAGCAGCTGTATTAGCTGATGAATTTGTTCTTACCCATAAAACTGTATTTACTCCACAAAAATATTCTGGTGAGGAAACAATAAAAAACAGAGGTTTGAATAGAGGTTTGAATGGGTCCTCTCATCAGAATTTATTACAGGATAAATCTGTGACTTCTAGTAATGTAGCAGTAGACCAAAAGCGTGTTTGTTTTTGTTGTAGAAAGCCGGGTCATATCATTTCTAATTGTGTGATATTGAAAAAGAAATATCAAGATCCAAAAAGTGTGGCTCTGGTACAACTTGAAGAAAAATCTGAGGGGTTGTTTGTTAGTAAGGGCTATGAGCCTTTTATTATATACTAGCAAAATACCCGCGCTTCGCAGCGGAGGAGAAGTGTGTTAAAGAAGTTATGAAAAAGAAAAGGAAACATTTTAAAAATAACGTAACATTTGCTTTCTATTCGTTTGCATAAGCACAGTCCTTCACCAGCAATTATTTAATGTTAGCTCAGTCCAGGCACTTAAAAGTTTCTCTTGCACTTATGCTGAGTTTGTGCCAAACACCATTCTATCTCTGACCATCTCATCTTCGTTTGCATAAGCACAGTCCTTCACCAGCAATTTTAACTCAGTTACAAAGTGATGAAAAGTCTCATTTACACCCTGTGTCCTCTCAATAAACTTGTATCTCGCGAATATCATATTCGTCTTAGGCATGAGAAACGGCAGTGGCAGTGTGTTTATTTTAGAGTTGAAACATTCATAAACATCAAAGTGTCCACTACTGAAATCGTCACCTGTGAATCTAAGATGTTTAAGTTCTCCAAAGGTGTAAAATATTTGGCCATTTCGGTACACTTGAAAGCGACAATCGAACAATTCAGCAGCAGCCATCAATTCACACGCAAAATCATAGATGAAGGGCTTAAGTATTTCAGTCTTATAGTGCTCCTGTGTAATATAATTATCTCCTGTACCGTCATCAGTCCACACCTTGAAACTGTCCAAGTCATTCAATACATAAGACAAAGTCCCTCCGGATATCAAAAGTTAGCCTTATCTGTCCGTGCAATATGTAACACAAAGAATGGAAAAGGCAGGCGCCATCTCCAGGCATGGAAACCACTCGGTAAGTGATAGTTCTTTGATCGATGGTGATCACCTCGATAGACATGTTAATGGGTGTACGGTTGGAACAATAAAGGAAATGGGTACCTGAACAGTAAACTAAGTCTAAAATACCTACACAATAACTATAATAATCATAATAAACGAACAATAAAACAGCGGAAAAGCCATGGATTAAATCAAAAGGCTGCTTCTGTGGCGAACCAAGGAAAAGAATGAAGAGACCACAGCGGACGGCCTTATATACGCAGGCAGTCAGCCAAAGAAGGAAATCAAGAAATAACTATAATTGTAATAAACGAACAATAAAACAGCAGAGAAGCCGCGGATTAAATAAAGGAAATGGGTACGTGAACAGTAAATTACGTCTAAAATACCTACACAATAACTATAATAATCGTAATAAATGAACAATAAAACAGCGGAGAAGCCGTTGATTAAATAGAAAGGCTGCTTCCGTGGCGAGCCAAGGAAATCAATGAAGAGAGCACAGTGAAGGACGGCCTTATATGGGCAGGCAGTCAGCTAAAGAAGAGAATCAAGAAATAACTATACTCATAATAAACGAACAATAAAACAGCGGAGAAGCCACAGATTAAATAAAGAAAATGATTACTTAACAGTAAACTAAGTCTAAAATACCTACACAATAACTATAACAATCGTAATAAATGACCAATAAAACAGCGGAGAAGCCGTGGATTAAATAATAAGGCTGCTTCTGAGGTGAACCAAGGAAACGAATGAAGAGAGCGCAGCAAAGGACGGCCTTATATGGGCAGGCAGTCAGCCAAAGGAGGGAATCAAGAAATAACTATAATTGTAATAAACGAATAGTAAAACAGCGGAGAAGCCGTGGATTAAATGAAGGAAAAGGGTACGTGAACAGTAAACTAAGTGTAAAATACCTACACAATAACTATAACAATTGTAATAAACGAACAATAAAACAGCGGAGAACCCGTGGATTAAATAAAAAGGCTACTTCCATGGTGAACCAAGTAAATGAATGAAGAAAGTAAAAGTTTCTGTCGCACTTATGCTTAGTTTGTGGCAAACACTATTCTATCTCTGATCATCTCATCTTCGTTTGCATAAGCACAGTCCTTCACCAGCAATTTTAGCTCAGTTATAAAGTGATCGATCAAAAGTCTTGTTTATACCCTGCGTCCTCTCAGTAAACTTGTATCTTGCGAATATCGTATATGTCTTAGGCATGACAAACGCCAGCGGCAGCGTGTCTATCAACTTAATTTAAAGTTAAGCTTTACACCTTACTTTCCTATTTGTTTGCTTAAGCACAGTCCTTCACCAGCAAGTTTAACTCCGTTACAGCAATATTAACTCTGTTACAAAGTGATCCAAAGTCTCGATTATACCCCGTGTCTTCTCATTAAACTTGTATCTTGTGAATATCGTATTCGTCGTAGGCATGACAAACGCCAGCGGCAGCGTGCCTATAAACTTAATTTAAACTTACGGTTTACACCGAGCTTTGTTTCTGCAGTAGCTGCACTTATGAATATGTTTGTATGCGTCACTCGCTTCATATTCTTTTGCTGTCTTCTCAATTGTGTAATGCCTTTTTTGTTCAGCGCTCTTTGGAGTTCTTCCTTGTTCTCTGCGTACTGTGTTCACAGTCAGTTCACGTGAGCCGCTCAGAGTACATGCATCGAAGGTTCTCAGCTGTGCTTGTGCTATCTCGTGTGCTTTATTTAATGTTAGCTAAGACCCGGCACTTAAAAGTTTCTCTCGCACTTTCGCTGAGTTTGTGCCAAACACTAGTCCATCCATGACTATCTCATCTTCGTTTGTATAAGCACAGTCCTTCACCCGTGAATATTTAGTGGCAGCTTGTCTATTGGATTCGACGGACGGCCTTATATGGGCAGGCAGTCATTTACGTGGGAGGCGTGGGTATGGGGGATGCAATATAGGCAGGCAGCCAACTACGTGGGAGGCATGGTGATGAGGGACACAACTCCGCCTCACACAGCAACCGAGCTGCAGGCTATGGCCGTATATATGTATTTGTAAGTAAGCTGTAAGGAATGAGCCTGCCAAATTTCAGCCTTCTACCTACACGGGAAGTTGTAGAATTAGTCATGAGTCAGTCAGTGAGGGCTTTGCCTTTTATTAGTGTAGATGACTCGGTAACAACGCCTGACCATCCTGATGTTCAAAAGCCTGTTAAAATTTTAAGGGATACAGGTGCCTGTCAATCATTTTTGTTGGAAGTTTTACCTCTGTCTGAAAAGACATCAAAAGGATCAAGTGTATTAATGCAAGGTTTTGAAATTGGCTATGTGAATGTTCAACTTCATACAGTGATTTTGAAATCTGACTTGGTGTTTGGGCTTGTTACTGTTGGAGTGTGCCCTAGATTTCCTGTGGTGGGTATTACTTTCATATTGGGCAATGCCTTGGCTGGAGGTAATGTGTCACCTGTTCCAGAGGTTTTGGAAAACCCTATACCACCTTGTTCGGATGAACTGGCATGCCAGTTTCCTCAAGTGTTTTCTGCATGTGTTGTGACTTGTGCACAATCCAAACGACTTGGAGTAGATAGTTCTGAGGAATTGGATGTGAATTTATCAAAAACATTTCTTAATAATATTGATCAGAGTGTATCAGAATTCCAGTTGTCCACACTGTCTGAAGATGAGAAAAACTTAAGACAATTAAAACCAAATGAAACTGTAACTGAAGATTTATTGCTTTGGCCCATTTCATGAGAGTAATTTATTATGGAGCAAAAGAGTGACCCTGAACTTTCATCATTTTTCTCTAATATTGTGTCTAAGGAAAAATTGAGCGAACTGTCTATTGCTTATTTTGTTGAAAATGGAGTTTTTTTTTTTTTATTTTTTTATTTATTAATTTTATTACAATCAATACATAGCAATCAAGTTTTTACAAAAAAAAAAGAATTATGCTAAGAACAGATCGATCCCCACCCTTGAGAGAGAGAGCAAGCCAAACGGTGTAAAATTTAAGGCTTGTAAAAATACCTAAATCAACAAATTCTCTGTGCTTTATAAAATCATTTCAAAATATTACTGATTAGATCCTGCCATGTTTTGAAAAAGTCTGCACAGATCCTCTAACTGAGTATTTGATTTTTTCCAATTTTAAATAATATAACACATCAGTTTCCCACTGACTTAAAAGAGGAGAGTTTGGGTTCTTCCAGTTTATCAGAATAAGTCTGCGTGCCAACAGTGTAGTGAATGCAATCACAATTTGTTTGTCTTTCTCCACTTTAAGACCCTCTGGAAGAACCCCAAACACAGCTGTTAATGGGTTAGGAGGGATTGTGAGTCCAAGACTGTCTGAGAGGTAATTAAAAATTTTTGTCCAGAATAATGTTAATTTGGAGCAGGCCCAGAACATGTGACCTAGTGAGGCTGGGGCTTGGTTGCAACGCTCGCAGGTTGGATCATGCCCTGGAAACATTTTGAGAGTTTTAGTGAGACAGATGTGCTCGATATATAATTTTGAGTTGTATAATTGTATGCTTTGCATATGGAGCTTGAGTGAATTCTCTGCATTGCTACTTTCCACTCCTTTTCTGATATATTAATTGAGAGGTCATTTTCCCAGTGTCCTCTTGGATCTTTGAAAGGAAGGGATTGTAAAAGGATTTTATATATTGTAGAGATGGAGTCTAACTCCTTGAAATTGAGCAATAATTTTTCCAGCGTGGATGAGGGTGCAAGATGAGGAAAATCTGGAAGGTTCTGTTTAACAAAGTTCCTGATTTGAAGATAGTGAAAGAAATTTGTAGCTGGAATGTTAAATTTGGAATGTAATTGTTCATAGGATGCAAAGACGTTGTCTATATAAAGATCTCTAAGCAAGTTAATTCCAAATTTTTCCAGATATTAAAACTGCATATGTTTGTGAGGGTTGAAAGAGGTGGTTCTTTTGCAGGGTGCCACAGAAAGAAGCTTCTCCGTCTTAAAATGCTTTCTACATTGGTTCCAGATTCTAAGTGAGTGGAGCACAATTGGGTTATTAGTGTATTGCCGATAACGTGTGTTTATTGGAGCACAAAGCAAGGAATACAAAGAAGTACTGCAGGATTTTACTTCTATTGCGGTCCATGCCTGTGTATGTTCTTCTATTTGTGTCCAGGTTCTTATCGACTGTATATTTGCCGCCCAGTAATAAAACTGGAAGTTAGGTAGAGCCATGCCGCCTTCTGCCTTTTGTCTTTGTAGGGTCGCTCTTTTGATGCGTGGATGTTTAGAATTCCAAATAAATGAGGTTATTGTTGAATCTAATTGCTTAAAGAACGATTTATTAATGTATATTGGTATGTTTTGAAATAAAAAGGAGCTTAGGAAGAATATTCATCTTAACAGTGTTAATTCTTCCAGCTAGTGTGAGATGAAGGGTTGACCATCTATGCAAGTCTTGTTTAATTTTTTCCATGCAGACGACGAAATTTTGTTGATAAAGAGCTTTATGTTTACTTGTGATGTTTACCCCGAGGTATTTAAACTGTTCTGCAATGATAAAAGGAAGGGTGTCTAATCTAATATTATATGCTTGCGAATTCACCGGAAAGAGTACACTTTTATTCAGATTAATTCTGAGACCAGAGAGCTTTTGAAATTCTGTGAGTGCTGCTAAGACTGCAGGCACAGAATTTTCTGGGTCCGATATATACAGTACCATGTCATCTGCATATAATGAGATTTTCTGTTCCAGTCCTTCTCTGCTAATCCCCTTTATCTGATCAGTATTTCGACAATGTATTGCCAGTGGTTCAATGGCAATTGCAAACAGCAGTGGTGACAAAGGGCATCCTTGTCTTGTGCCACGTTCTAGTTTAAAGTAGTCTGAGCAAATGTTATTGATGCAAACTGAAGCTTCTGGGTTAGTATACAGTAATTTAATCCATGCACAAATGTTCGGGCCAAACCCAAACTTCTCCAAAATAGTAAAAAGGTATTTCCATTCAATCATGTCGAATGCTTTTTCTGCATCCAATGATAATAATATTTCTGGGGTGTTTGATTTAGTTGGTGAGTATATTACATTAAACAGGCGTCGAAGATTTGAAGATAAGTGTCGGCCCCTAATAAATCCAGTTTGGTCTTGTGATATTACTGAGGGGAGCACTTTCTCCATCCTTCTAGCTATGATTTTAGAGAGTATTTTAACGTCGTTATTCAGAAGTGAAATTGGTCTGTATGATGCACATTGTAATAAGTCCTTATTTTGTTTTGGAAAGACAGTGATTAGTGCTTGGCGAAAATGGAGTTTTAATATGTAAATGTCAATCATCTGCATCAACTCCTGAATGTGACATAAAATATCAAATTGTTGTTCCTGTTTTATATCAGTTAAATGTGCTAATCTGTTGCCCACGATCATTGGTTAGCTGGTCATTTGGGAATAAAAAAAACATATGACCGAATAATTAGGCATTTCGACTGTCAGAGGTATAGTCTGATGTTAAACGTTATTGTGAAACATGCTCTGCTTGGTTGGAAAACCAAATCAAAAGATTCCCTCCGCTTCATTGTATCCAAATCCCAGTAATAGGGGAACCTTTTGAACATATTATTATTGATTGTGTTGGTCCATTGCCTAGAACAAAATCTGGAAATCAGTATTTATTAACTATTATGTGCAGGGCCACAAGATATCCTGAGGCTATTCCTGTAAAAAAATACTGCTTCTGTCATTGTAAAGGCTTTGGTGAAATTTTTTTCTATATTTGGTTTACCTAGAGTTATGCAGTCAGATCAAGGGTCTAATTTTATGTCTAAATTGTTTGCCCAAGTTTTACAGCAGTTGGCAGTAAAGCATAAAATATCAAGTGCTTATCATTCAGAATCTCAAGGGGTTTTAGAACGGTTCCATCAGACCCTGAAGTTTATGCTGAGTAATTATTGTTATCAGTTTGAGAGAGACTGGGCTGAGGGTATCCCTTTTGTTTTATTTGCTATAAGAGAGGTAGCTCAAGATTCTGTAGGATTTAGTCCTTCAGAGCTTGTATTTGGTCATACTGTACGGGGACCTTTAAAGTTGTTAAAAGAGAGATAGACGTCTGAAACTTCAGCTACTACTAAACTTATTGGATTATGTTTGTGATTTTCGTCACAAACTGAGCTATGCTTTTGAAATAGTTAAAAAAAAACTTTGGAATCATCTCAAAGAAAAATGAAGCACTATTTTGATAGGAAATCTGTGAGTTGAAGTTTTCAGCCAGATAAAGTATTAGTTCTATTGCCTGTCCCTGGTTCTGCTTTGCAAGCTAGTTTTTTGGTCCTTACTTAATTAATAGAAAAGTGAGTGACCAGGATTATCTCATCCATACTCCTGACCGTAAACGTAAAACTAGATTGTCATGTTAATATGTTAAAACTGTATCAAAGTCGGGTGGAAGATTGTTTAAAGGATAAACAGGGGGCTAAGTTGGGTGGCCTTGAAACCTCAGTGGCGTTAGCGGTGCTTATCGCATCTGAGGTTGGGTTATCTATGTGCTATGCACAAGATGTGAGCAGCAACTTATCAAATCCTAAAATATTATGTAATCTTCAAGAATTTTTATCGCATTTACCTGAATCTGAGCATGCTGATATTGTAAGTCTTATTTCTCTATTTTCTGATGTACCTACTTGTACAAATGTGTTGTATCATGATATTGAAGTAAACCATGTACAGCCAATTAAACGGCATGCTTATAGGGTTAATCCTGTTAAACGTATACTTATGGGTAAGGAAGCTGAGTATTTGTTGGAAAAGGGTCTTGCTGTTCACAGTAGTAGTCCATGGAGTTCACCATGCATTTTAGTACCAAAGACAGATGGGACTTATCAGTTTTGTACTGATTATCGAAAGGTAAATGCAGTTACTAAATCTGATTCATTCCCTCTTCCAAGAATGGACGATTGCATTGATAGAGTTGGCTCGGCTCGCTATGTGAGTAAATTTGATCTGTTAAAAGGGTATTGGCAGATACCTCTGACTCCATGTGCTTCTGAAATTTCTGCATTTGTTACACCAGATTGTTTCCTTCATTATAAAGTGAATGCTCCTGCCACATTTGAACAACTAATGACAATTGTACTAGCAGGATTACAAAATTGTGAAACCTTTTTGGATGATCTAGTGGTTTATTCCAAAAGCAGAACATCTTCAGGCTATTAATGCCGTTTTTGATCATCTTGAAAAGGCTAACCTCACTTTGAACTTGGCTAAATGTGAATTTGGACAAGCGACAGTTACCTATCTTGGAAAGGAGGTGGGCAATGGAAAGGTACAACCTCTTGATGCCAAGATTACTGCTATTAAAGAGTTCCCAGTGCCTAAAACAAAGAAAGAACTGAGGCGTTTCCTGGGTATGGTTGGATACTATCGCAGTTTTTGTAAAAACTTCTCTAGTCTGGTGACACCATTGTCTGATTTGAGTGTAAAAAGAACTTTTGAATGGAGTAATGATTGCCAAAATGCTTTTGAAAATGTGAAGTCTTTGTTAATGACTGCTCCTGTTTGGCTGCCCCTAACTTTACGTTGCCATTTAACCTGGACATAGATGTAAGTGCTTATGGAGCTGGAGCTGTTCTTCTGCAGGAAGATGGGAATGGAGTGGAACATCCTATATGCTATTTCTCCAAAAAGTTCAACAAACACCAATGTCAGTATTCAACTATAGAGAAAGAGACTTTGGCTTTGTTGTTGGCCTTGCAATATTTTGAAGTTTATATTGGTTCATCTGTACTCTCTGTAATGGTTTTTATAGATCACAATCCAATTACCCTTTTAAATGGTATGTTTAATTCTAATCAGAGATAAATGTGTTGGTCTTTGATTGCTCAAAATTATAACCTAAGCATAAAAAGGGTAAAGAAAATATAATTGTGGATGCTCTTTCTTGTATTAATGTATAGAGATTTATGATGTTACGACATACTGTAGACTTTTGGTTTTTATATTCTAACTAGCAGAATACCCGCGCTTCGCAGCGGAGAAGTAGTGTGTTAAAGAAGGTACGAAAAAGAAAAGGAAAAATTTTAAAAATAACGTAACATGGTTGTTAATGTGATTGTTTTGTCATTGATATGAGTGTTGTTCTCATATCTATCTATATATATATATATATATATATATCTATGTATCTATATATATATATATATATATATGTTGTTCTCATATCTATCTATATATATATATCTCTATCTATCTATATATATATATATATATACCCGCGCTTGGCAGCGGAGAAGTAGTGTGTTAAAGAAGAAAAGAGAAAGAAAAGGAAACATTTTGAAAATAACGTAACATGATTGTCAATGTAATTGTTTTGTCACTGTTATGAGTGTCGCTGTGATATATATATATATATATAGCAAAATACCCACGCTTCACAGCGATGTCATGTGTTAAAGAAGTTATGTAAAATAAAAGGAAACATTTTAAAAATAATGTAACATGATTGTCAAAGTAATTGTTTTGTGTATTTGGCGGCAGCGTCACGAAGTTGTTTTCGGTAGCTGCATCAGAAAATGTACCACGACGTCTGACACGCCTCCTTTTTACTGTTTTCTCACAGCTTGGATTGCTGCTGTCATATATATATATACACACACACACACACACACACACATACATACATACATACATACATACATACATACATACACATATATATATACATATATATATATATATATACATATATACACATACATATCTACATATCTACATATCTATATACATATCTACATATACACATATATATATACATACCTATCTACATCATATATACACACACATACATACATACACACACACAAATTATATATATGTATGTATGTATGTATGTATGTATGTATGTATGTGTGTGTGTATATATATATACACATACATATACTTGTGTGTATGTTTGTATGTGTCTATATGTGTGTGTATAGGTTTGGTCACTGAGTGCAAGGGAAAAATAATAAATTATAGTCTATAAGTTATTAAACAGTAAAACATTAACGTTTTAAGAAGTACAGGTACATTGAAATTACATTTTCTATGTGAACGTTCAAATTTGTGCCTCTGGTAATGTGCCTTACCGGCATTTAAAGAAAATGAGTTTTGTGTCCTCTGCAGTGTTAAGAGAGAAAGGCTTTGGTTTGGGATAAAAGGAAAAAAGGTGCAAAGAAAGGAAAGTTGCCTTTTTCTTTTATATAGTATAGAGAGATGTGTTCGCTGACGTTATGATCGCCTTTTGGGGACAGTCGCGGTGGGTCTTGTGTAGACTGGTGAGACGTCCCCGCCATTAATTGGCTGTGATGGCACTGTCATTCCTGCACTCGTGTGCGTGTCTTCATAATTCGAGGTGAGGACCTGATAATCGTATACGTGCAAAGGAAAGTGTGAATCGCCTTAATATTATTTTGCCGTGGTGTAGAAAAGGGGTCCCGTGTTTGCACTTGTCTGGGCTATAGCGCAGGGGGAGGATGAAAAAAATTAAAAGTGCTCACTTTGACTTAAGGCAGAAGCGCAGTCAGCGTCTCAAAGGCGGCACAGCTATGCTGCGCTGGCTGCTCGACTTTTGCTGGGCAGGAGACCCCAGTTTGCAGACACGCTCATGATATCAAAAGTCTCAGCTCTTTGGAGGTCATTCATATATATATATATATATATATATATATATATATATATAAAAATACCCGCGCCTCGCAGCGGAGAAGAAGTGTGTTAAAGAAGTAATGAAAAAGAAAAGGAAACATTTTAATAACGTAACATGATTGACATTGTCATGAGTGTTGCTGTCATATATATGCCTGCCTAAATAAGTCACCCTCGCTTTGCTCTTACTTTTTACCGCTTCATTTAATCATGGCTAGTGGCGGAAAAATTATAAAATGGAAGGAGGATGGCTTTACCAAAACAATTATTGATGGCGAATCGATTATTCATAAAGCTTGAATTGGTGATGTTTTTCTGTGTTAACCTCATATTTTTTCATACTTCTTCTCAAACTAAGGTGGTGCGAGGGTAAAATGAATCGGGATGCTGATCAGTGTAATCGTTGTACCAGGAAATCATGCATTGACAAAAGCTCCCTTTGCTTGTAATGTAAAGTGTGATTAAATGCATTATTTTTAACGTTATGGAGCACATGCATCAAGCTTCTCGGCTGTGCTTGTGCTAAGAAAAGGAAAGATTTTAAAATAACGTAACACGATTGTCAATGTGACCTTTTGTAAGTAGTGCCTGGAGGATTCAGTGTGTAGAAACTCTGGAGACAGCGTGTGTATTAACTTGTGGATTTTTCTGTGAGTATTTGGTGGCAGTCTGACGAAGTTGCTTCGGAAGACAGCGTTAGCCGCGGAGCTCAGCTCAGACCGAAATTAGATGAATGGGAGGGGAGATGATGACGTGGCTCCCCCACCCGCCTTAACTGTCAATCCCCCACAAACACAGTCTCTCGGAATTTGCATAAGCACACCCCTTCACCTACAATTTTAACTTTGTTACAAAGTGATCAAAACTCGTTTATATCCTGCGTCCTCTCATTAAACTTGTATCCCGCATTACCTGTGGGTATGTGAAACGCCAGCGGTAGCCTGTCTATGAACTTAATTTAAAGTTTAGGTTTACACCTTGCTTTCTTTCCGAGCTGGCAACAGTCATGAATATGGTAGTATATGTCACTCGCTCACTTCTTATTGTTCCGCTGCCTTCTCAATTATAAAATGCATGTTTTCTTAAGCGCTTTTTGGAGGTCTTCCTGGTTTTCTACGCACTGCGTTGACAGTCAGTTCACGTGATTACGTGGGAGGCGTGATGATGTCACACAAAACTCAGCCCACACATGTCATTCCAGCTCAACTCCATTACAGTTAATGGAGAAAAATACCTTCCAGTTATGACCATTAGGCGTAGAATTTCGAAATGAAACCTGCCCAACTTTTGTAAGTAAGCTGTAAGGAATGAGCCTGCCAAATTTCAGCCTTCTACCTACACGGGAAGTTGGAGAATTAGTGATGAGTGAGTGAGTGAGTGAGTGAGGGCTTTGCCTTTTATTAGTATAGATTTGGTATTTACCTTAATTGGGTCCTGCCCTAATTACCCATTTAAGTTGTTTATTAAACTCACCTGGGTCATGGGTGGGGTGTAGGTTTTATAAATTAATCTTCTTTGGGTCTGAGGTCAGAGAGTGTGAGAGAGAGGGAGGAAGGAAGGAAGGAAGGAAGGAAGGAAGGAAGGAAGGAAGGACAGAGCAAGGTATGGAGAGATAGGAGTTAGGGTCGGATGGTCTGGCTTTGAGTTTTTGGTTACTTATTAATAGGGATGGGTACCGGTGTCCGGTGCCATTGTGGAACCGGTGCTGACATAAACGGTAGTAACCAGACCGAAAAGCAGCGCACAATTCGGTGCTTCATTTCGTTGCTTTTTTCCCTGAGAAATCTAGCCAATCACTTCCTTTCCAAGGATAGTAGGCGGGCCCAGGTATGTACGGGTTTTTTAGAGCAGAGCTAAAATGCCGAAGCGCAGTCGAGAGTGTGGCTGTACTTCACAGCAAAAGATATAAACTCAGCAGCCTGCAACAAATGCTTAAAGGTAATAATGTGCAAAGGAGGTAACACCTCAAATCTAATGAAACACATGGCGTCGCATGGCGTTTTTTTAAAAGCCGAAAAATGCACCGCATTTGATAACTTGCAGCAAGACATCACACCGAGCACATCTACTGCGGGTGTGGTGCCTGTTCTCGGAGTTAGCAACATCCAAGAACCCGAGGAGGAGAGTCCGGCCCCTAGCCCTGCCAGTGTAGCAGAAATGATAACTGATGATGATGATGGCAGCAGCACCCGTTCTTCTCTGGTTGAGTAGCTTAATGTTGTTCGTGCAATTTACGTTGAGTAGGCTAACCACGTTATTACATTAATGCATGTAAGGTGAACTAGCAAACACCGTCGTAGTTACATGCGGCTGTCTTCCTGTTTGATGGCAGATACTCCCTTCACCCTGGCCAAAAAGGCTAAAATGACGAAAGAAAAAGTGGACGAAATTCATAGGGCAGTGACAAAATTTATAGTCAAAGATCTCCATCCATTTTCAACGGTGGAGTCACCATCATTCAGGTGAAAAATGTTGTATTACTCTTACATAAAAAAAAAAATAGACTGTATAATACTGTAAAGGTTAATATGTCCATAGCTGCTTAGCTTTGTAAGTCTTCTCTAAATATTATAAGTAAACTATATTTGAATAAAAGGTGAGCTATATGTTTTTATTTTTTATCTGGAAGAAAAAAATTAATGAAAATTCAAATGTATTTTCTGTTTATTCTGGGAACTGGTTTATATGTTTTATTTATGTGTCCCAGCGTCATCAACGCCTTCTGAAAGAGTTTTCTCTTGTGCTGGGCATGCCATCAGCCAAGAGCGATGCCGTATAGCTCCAGAAAAGGCTAATATGATTATCTTCTTGCAAAAAAACTGCTAAACATCACAGGTTTCATGACAAAGTTTGTGTTTCCAATTGTTTAAGCACTGGTTCCAACCAAAGAAGTTATGTTTTATTGACAGAAAGGGCTAGGTTTGTTATAATTTTGTTTAAAAAAAATTACTGGGAAAAATAAAAACGCAAGAGGTTTTTGGACGAAGTTTGTGTTCTTTATTTTTTTAAGCACCGGTTCGAGCACCGTTTAAGCACCGGCACCGTTTCAAAAGTACCGTTTTGGCACCGGTATCGGATAAAACCTAAACGATACCCATCCCTACTTATTAAAGGAATATAATTGTAAGCTAGCCTTCTAAGTAATGCAAATAGTTTGTATTCTGCTGTAAACTTTGTGAAGTTAGGCAGCTATGTTAGTGTGGTTCTCCTGCCTTGCTTTTTTTGTGTAATTTTCTCCTTATTTTGTGTTTTTTGACAATAAATGGAGGCTGTTTTTATTTACCTTTTTGTGTTTTTGTCTCCCTCTCCTTCACTTGTGTTCGGCCTATTTACATATCCATAGACTTTTTGGTAGGCTGTAACAGCATAATATTGGAATTAAATCATAAACAAAAAGTGTCAGAGAAGGGAAAAGGATCTATAATTATAATACCAGTATCATTGCAAGTGGTTCAAACAGCTGGCAAAATCTTCTTTGCCATGCCATGACAGGATGCGACTCACAATCGTATTTCAAAAAAGTGTTGGGATCAGTTTTGTTAACTCTTCTTCTGCTTCCTTCATAGTGGTAATGATATAATGCTTCTCTCGAATATCCACTTTCAGGTTGGCAGGGTAAAAGAGGCTGTATCTGATCTCGGATTTCCATAAGAGCTGTTTAATGTTGTAAAAAGCAGCATGTTTAGCAGATGTTGAGGGTGAGAAATCTGGGAAAACAATGTTTTTTTTTATTTTTACTTTTTCTTTGTCTTCTTAGAGAGTCAACACAGGGTGGCTGAAAGGCAGGGCCTGTTAAAGCCCATTGCAGCACTCCTTGTGTGATTTTGGGTTATGCAAAAAATAAATTATATCGTAGATACAGGCAGTTCTTTTGGGTCTTCAATTGTGTTTTTGATCTTCATCATGACTAGGTTCTTCATATTTGTCAGATTAAATATAACTTCTTGAGTCTGGTTTGGTGTGCCAGTGCTCAGACAATAGTTTGATACAAACCATGACTTTGCATCTGTCAAAGAGACTTTAGTCAGGATTTCTGGCTACCAGCATTTGTTAAAACTTTATAAATAACACATCCACTTCAGCTAATCACTATCTCAATATTTTGAATCTAGTGTGCTGTTGGTGAAAATTACTAAATACATAAAATAATTGGGGTAACCCGGGCATAGGGCTTGCACAAACCACTGTGGTTCCTTGTGCCATTTCCAAGTTCAGATAAATGGGGAGGATTACATCAGGAAAGGCATCCGGTGTTAAATTTTGCCAGATTTATTTGCGGACAACAATGCAGATTTCCATAGAGGGCTGGTTGAGACCCAGGTTGACAACAGTCGCCACCAGTACTGTTAGCCAACAGGGCAATGGCAGAAATTGGGCTACTGTTGGGTGAAGAAGGAGAAGAGAGGGAAGGCAGAGGGATAAGAGGAAAGAAAAGAGAGTGGAAGTGAGGGTACAAACTTTGAATGTTGGCAGTATGATTGGTAAGGGGATAGACCTAGCTGATATGACAGAGAGAAGGAAGACTGATAGATTTGTGCATGAAAGAGACCAGATGGAAGGGGAGTAAGGCCAGGTGTATCGGAGGCAGGTTCAAATTGTTCTATCATGGTGTGGATGGAAGGAGAAATGAGGGAGGGGCTATCCTGAAGAACAGTATGTCAAGAGTGTGTTTGGAGGTGAAAAGAATGTTGAAAAGAGTTTTACAAAGCTGGAAATTGAAGGCATGATGGTGAATGTTGTTTGTGCATATGCCCTGCAAGTTGGGTGTGCAATGACTGAGAAAGAAGATTTCTGGAGAGAGTTGGATGAAGTGGTGGATGGTGTACCCAAGGGAGAGAGAGTGACAATTGGAAAGGATTTCAATGGACATGTGGGTGATGGAAACAGTGGAGATGGGTAGGTATGGTGTCAAGGAGAGTAATAAAGAAGGTCAGATGATAGTGGATTTTACTAAAAGGATGAACATGTCTGTGGTGAATACATATCTTAAGAAGAGGGAGGAACACAGGGTGATGTACAAGAGCGGAAGAAGATATACACAGGTAAATTATATCCTATGTAGGATGGTCAGTCTGAAGGAGATTGGAGACTGCAAAGTGGTGACAGCGGAAAGTGTAGTTAGGCAGCATAGAATGGTGGCCTGTAGAATGACATTGGATATCAACAAGAGGAGGAGAGTGAGGACAGAGCCAAGGATCCAATGGTGGAAGCTGAAAAAGGAAGACTATTAGGTGGAGTTCAGGAAGGATGTAAGACAGGCACTGGGTGGCAGAGAAGAGTTACCAGATTGATGGGCAGCTAGAGCAGAAGTGGAAAGGGAAAGCTAGAAGGGTGTTTGGTGTGACATCGTGATAGCTGAAGGAGAACAAGGAAAGCTGGTGGTACAATGGGGAAATACAGGAGAAAGGTTGTTGAAGAATAAGTGGGATAGTCAGAGATGCAGAAAGTAGACAAGACTACAAGGAGATAAAGCATAAGGTGAAGAGAAGGTGGTGAAGGCTAAAGAAAAGGTGTATGATGAGCTGTATTAGAGGTTGGACACTAAGGAGGGAGACAGGACCTGTACCGATTGTCTAGACAGAGGGACCGACTTGGAAAAGATATGCAGCAAGTTAGTGTGATAAAGGATAAAGATGGAAACATACTCACAAATAAGGAGAGTGTGTTTAGCACATGAAAATAGTACTTTAAGAGGCTTAGAGAAAGTGTCTTTGTGGACTTAGAGAAAGCATAAGTCAGGTTGCCTTGAGAGGAGTTGTGGTATTGTATAATGAAGTATGAGGAAGTATAATGGTATAGGATATGTACGAGGGAAGCGTGACAGTGATGAGGTCTGCAAAAGAAGTGATGAATGCATTCATGGTAGAAGTGGGATTACATCAGAAATCGGTTTGGAGCCCTTTCTTATTTACAATGGTGACAGACAGGTTGACAGTATGGAAAAATAATAAATAGTTTGATCAATCTGGTGTATATGACAAAAGCCATGCAGACCCTGTCTTGTCTATAGTGCACATGACAAGTGCAACTTCTTGTTTCTCCTAACGAACAAAAAACCACAAGTGACCAACTGATGAACTAAAACCACAAGTGACCAACTGATGAACTTAAAGGATGTGGTAAATGCTGATACAAGCTAAATGTTGTAAGATGTAATGGTTTGAAATTCTTGTGCAACTAAAGTCATAAGACAAAGGCCCTATAAAAGATTTGGGACACCGACCCCTCTAGGCAGATGAAGGGCAGGTGTCCTAGGACTGTGCTTCTCTGTCATTTTACCTTTGCCTGGTGTGTATTAATAAAAGATTTTTTACTAACTTTAATTATATCTCTCTGTCTTCAGTTACAATAGAAACGACACTAGAGAAAAAGTGTCAACAGTTTTCTGGCGCCCAACGTGGGGCAGGAGACAGCCGGCTGACTCCTCGAGCGGGAAGACCTCAGCGATCTGTCTTCTTGAAGCAGACTGCCACTACTGTGTACACCGGCAGCAGAGTAAGCAGCTCCGATAAAAGTTAGGACTGCCCTGTCGGTGACTGAGAAGGATTTCCTGACAGAGCTGACTAACACCCAGGCTGGGGTAAGTACCATCGGGGGTTTCCGTAAAAGATAGGCTGGAGGCGGGCTTGCTGTGGAATATAAAAAGTGTCTGGGAATAGTAAACGGAAAAGAAATACCTTGTTTTAAGTCACTGCTGTTGGGAAAGATAGTATAGAACACTATCCTCTGGGAATTATAAAAAGGGAGATTTAGGACGGGATCCGGTGCGTGGCACACCCATAAACCCGGACAAATCTATTGGACAGAGGATAGAGCATAGAATAGAGGAATAACAGTTTAATAAAACAAGGGGAATAATAAACAAGTACGTACTGGAAATAAATACTTGCTTTCGCCAAGCACTGTGACAGCAACGTAGGAAAATCTTCGGTATTCCACTTCTGGGAATATTAAGGGGAACACTAGAAACGGGTGAGTGGCACACTCAGAAAACTAATAGTTCATTGAAGACAGAAGTGAGAATAGGACACGACAAGAGGGAATAAATCTGTCACAGCAATCGGGAGGAAAAAGCAAGGGAAAAATGGAACACATAACAGCAAGCCTGCCAAACAATGTCGCGAGGGTTCAAAGTCTTTAATACTAGAAGGATTATTTTCGGGGGATCAACAGACACCGAGAAAAAATGGGTCTCCTAGAAAATTAATAGAGAAAAAGACGGGGTTAGATTTTAAGAAGGCGTGTAAAAAGTGGAATAAGCAAAGTGAGGGGAGATGGCCACTGGAAGGACAGGAGAGTGAAATTCAGGAAATTAGAAAAATATTATGTAGAAATGCACAAGGATGTTGTATGTAGAAATGTACGAGGATGTTGTAACAAAGGTCCGTGTTATGTATGACAGATGGGAGTTGGTTATTAAAGATCGTAATTTAAAGGCAGTACAGAAATGAATTATTGGCTGCAGAAAGTTAAAACTAGAAGGAAAAAAAATAGTTATTTATAGCTTTACAGAAAGTGCAAGAAGATTCGGGACTGCAGTCGAATGAGAAGCGGAAGAAGAGCGAGAAAAAAAAAAAAACAAAAACACAAAGACCCGTTATATCCCATACTTGTTCCTCCACCTTTCCTACACCATCCACATCCACAGCCCCCACCTTCTCCTTCTCCTCCGCCACCTCCAGCGCCCACCGCACCAGAATTAAAGGGTGATCCATTGGGGTCTGGTTTCTTTGAAGAATATCATTATGATCCCTCATTACACACTGATCCGGGGGATGACAAAAGTAACGTAATGGGTGCGGCAGGTGGGTTTCACGATCCTAGAACCTCCATTTCACAACGCACTAGAAGTCAAACCCTATTCCTTCAGCCCCTAATCAAAACACCACCTTTCAATCCCCTTAAAGTCCCCAAACCCCCAGGCCCCTTATTCGAATGCCCCTGATTGAGATCCCAGAACCCCCGACATGATTCAATGCAACCTACAGGAGCTAATAACCCCACTACCGTAATGATACATCGTAACTGGGACATTCAAGAGCTGAAGGACGTTGTGTCCGAATTGCCTGATCCCAAAGTCATGGTGGTTTAAAAATTCATAGAACAATTACAGCAGCTGTATGATATGTATAAGCCTAATGCCGCAGAATGGACTCAGGTGCTGTGGAGAAAGCTTGGCACTACATGGGACACTGTCAATCATGGACAGCATAACAGAAACCCGTGGCAGTGAAACGAGGAGTTGCCTCAGGGCCGGGATAAAGGTCCCTTTGTTACGCAATGGGAACATGTTAAAATAATATTAAGGACAAGTATAAGAAAGGCAGAGACTGGTCTCTTATCTCGGCTATGGACATAGGAATCCGCAGGGACCCCAGCCCTTCTCTTCAACTGCCTTTGCTCACCCATAATTCAGAGACTGATCCATTATTGACTTTGCTGGCTGGTGAATGGCACTGAAACTGTTTTCCTCGTGGACACAGGAGCCACTTCCTCACCCCTTTCGCTGAAGGAGGTCCCTGCCTCAAGAGATTCTTCGAGTTCAGCTGCATTCCAGTGATTCCACTTTAATACACCAATTTCTTTTAAATCAGCTTTGTCCAGTTAACCTCTTAGGAAGGGATCTCATGACAAAACTTTCTCACTCCATTTCAATGAAATGTTTCCCCACACACCATCCTTCTTAAATCCCTTCACTCTTTTCCCTCCTGTCATTTTCCCCAGTTACAGGTCCCTGACACTTTACACTGTACTGCTCAATATTTCCCTGTAGAAGTAGACACCCCCTGGGTGGAATCTTTTCTTTCTTCAGGTACCTGCCCGAAACCCTTCACATTTCCTGTATCTTCATTTCATCCACAAAAGCTGCTGCTTATGTTCATCTCACATACTCACAGAATATTTTCTATCTTGGTGGTTCAGTCCCCATATTTCTTTAGCTAAATCAAGCACTGTACATTGGGTGGAAATCGGACCATGGGTAGAACAATGTCTTAATAGAACAGACTGGTTACATGTTGGCCAGGTATTTTGATACCTCAGACCATTTGATAACTAAAGTTGTGCTCCAAACTGATTTTTTAGTGCATCGTGCATTGTGCCACACTTCCTTTTCTGTTTTTTCATTGCAAACTACTTCCCCTTCTTGGCTCTCTATGCTTCCTGATTCACTGTGGGTCCAGGGAAAGAATGATTATGGAAGGATAGCCCATTGTGAGCCTCTGGTGGTCTACCCAAATCTTCCTTCCGCCCACACCGTGCTCAGTATCCTCTGTCCCCCGAAGCAGAGGCTGGCATCTCCGCCATACATTCTGATCTTGTGAAACGCGGTGCGATTATTCCGATTAGATATTCCCCCGTCAATTCCCCTATTTTACCTGTAAGAAAGGCTGACGGTTCATGGCGCTTTGTTCAAGACTTACGACAAGTGAATTCTGCAATCTTTCCTAGGGCCCCTATTGTTCCTAATCCTTCCACTATTCTTTCTGCAATCCCTCCCTCTGCTCGTTACTTTTCCGTGATTGATTTAGCCAATGCTTTCTTTTCTGTCCCTGTACACCCTGATTCTCAATTTTGGTTTGCTTTTACTTTCCAAAACCGCCGTTGGACATGGACTGTCATGCCTCAGGGATATACTGAAGCCCCTTGTGTGTATGGACAAGCGCTTGCTCAAAGTTTAGAAGGGTTCTGGCCAGACCGAGGTAGTACATTAATACAATATGTAGATGATATTATGTTATGCAGTACTACAGAAGACGATTGTGAGCAGGACACTAAAAAATTACTACTATTCCTGGGAGAAAATGGACATAAAGTTTCAAAGGCTAAACTGCAATTAATTCAAACGACTGTAAAATATCTAGGTCATGACATTACAAATGGAACAAGAGCTCTTTCTAGCGATCGCATTAACACCATTCAAAATCTTCCTAGACCTGTCACAAAACAACAGGTTATGTCTGTTTTGGGCATTCTAGGTTACTGCCGGCAATGGATTTTGAATTTCACTGAAAGAGCACAGCCATTACAAAATCTAGCAAACACCCCTGACCTTCCTCTTTCTGGTCAAGTGCAATGGGACGAGCAGGCTGAGAAGGCTCTCTGTGACTTGAAAAGCGCACTTTCCTCGGCTCCGGCGTTAGGCTTACCGGATTTCTCACGTCCATTCACTCTGTTTGTGGACGAAAAGGGGGGATATATGAATGCAGTTTTAACACAGTTACATGGGGATAAACAAACGCCAATAGCATATTTTTCGAAAAAATTGGATCCAGTGGCTGCAGCACTTCCGCCTTGCCTTAGGGCTGTGGCTGCCACAACAGAAGCTGTGCTAGCCAGTACAGATATAGTGCTCATGAGCCCCCTAACAGTAAAGGTGCCTCACGCTGTACATTCCATTTTAGTACAGGCTAAGACCTCACATCTCACTACTGCTAGGGCAATACACTATCAGAATGTACTATGTACTCTGTCAAACATCACGATTGAAAGATGCTCCACTTTAAATCCAGCCATCCTTTTGCCAACAGATAAAGAAGGTGAACCACATAATTGCCATAAAGAAATAGCAAAGGTTGTAAAGCCTCGAGTAGATCTACAGGAAACACCTTTAGAAACTGGAGAAATTATTTTTGTAGACGGATGTTCTTTGCGATTGGAAAACGGAACACCCTCAACTAGTTACGCAGTGGTCCAAGGGGACCGCCTGCTGGAAGCAAATCGAATTTCATCAAGTTTGAGTGCACAAGCAGCTGAATTAATAGCGCTCACCGAGCATGTCAGCTGTCTGAAGGAAAAATCATAACAATTTATACAGATTCTAGATATGCCTTTGGAGTCTGCCATGATCATGGGGCATTATGGAAATTGAGGGATTCAAGACCAGTACTGGCAAGCCCATCCAACATCAAAAGTTAATCGAATCCCTTTAGAAGCCATAACTAAACCATCAAAGCTAGCGATTGTTAAATGTCAAGCTCACACAGGAAAACAGGATCCTGTCAGCAAAGGAAATGAATTAGCAGACTACTTTGCTAAAAAGGCTGCACACAGTAACACACCAATCTCTTTATTCCAACAGAGAAATGACCAGGACCCTGATAATCAAATTATTTCTTTACAGAGTGCAGCCACGGACATCGAAAAGAAAAATGGTCCAAAGAAGGGTCCCTCTCTTATGGAGTCTGGACTCATAAGCAAACTAACAAACCTTTTCTCCCAAAGGCTTCTTTTCCAGGTATGGCAAAATAGCCCATGGCCTCGACCATGCTGGGAAAGATGCCATGGTCGGGATGTTGAAAAACATTGGGAAGCTGTAGGCTTCTCTACATATGCAGAGCAATTCTGTAGACGCTGTGCATTATGTCAAAGGTTTAATGTAGGAAAAGGCACACAGGTAAGTCCCGCCGTTACTCCTAACCCAATGGGTCCGTTTGAGCACCTCCAAATGGATTTCATTGAGCTAACACCGTCTAGAGGTTACCGATATTGCCTTGTGATTGTCGATGTGTTCTCCCGATGGGTAGAAGCTTTCCCTTCTAAACACAATGATGCTAAAACAGTTGCTAAGGCACTAATTAAAGAAATTATTCCAAGATGGGGCATCCCAAAAGTTACAAACAGACAATGGTACTCACTTTGTGAATTCCATTATAAATGAATTAACCACCTGGCTGCAGATCAATGTACATCATTACTGCAAATATCATCCACAAAGTGGGGGTATCGTAGAACGATGCAATGGCACCCTAAAGGCTAAGCTTGCAAAAATTTGTGAACAAACCAATTTATCATGGCCAGACGCTCTGCCCCTGGCCCTAATGGGATTGAGGGGACGGACACACCGACAATTGGGACTATCGCCGTTTGAAATTCTGACCAGACGACCCATGCCCGTTGGCATGGTTATAGGAAATGTGAACCTGCATACCGTGGACAATGATCTTCTCTCTAGTCTTACAGGTCTCCGAGCATCCCTGAAGGAAGTCCACGAGCAGGTTAATCAGGCCTGGAGAACCAGCCCTCCATCTGAAGACTCGCCGATTCCCTTGGGCACCTGGATTCTGGTTCGAGACACCCGGAGGAAACATTGGCATCAGCCTAGGTGGAGAGGACCGTTCCAAGTTCTTCTGTCCACACCACACGCCGTAAAGGTTGAAGGATTGCCCGCCTGGATTCACGCTTCACACTGCAAAAGATGGCACCCTTAATATACATAATCTTATTGTTTTCCATTCCATTATCCACTTCACGGGTGACACTGACTTTCCAGGTGGAAGAAACTGCCTCATTCCAGGTTGATTTTGTGCAATTGCCCCTGTACTGGCAGACAGGAACAATGGGAATGGCCTGACAAATATGTTTGTGTAAGCTACCCTTGGTATGACTCTGATTCAGGTTCCTCCTCAGAGGACTCTGAATGTGGATTTTGGAGCGATGTGTTTGCAAATACAGGACCAAATGACTGGGGTTATGAACCTTGGCAGGCTACACAGTATGGCCTGAAAACTCGATTCTCTATTTTAAAGGGACACGCCCCTCATGAGTGTGCCGAGAATCATTGTAATCCATTAATCATTACTCTGAAGAATCCTTCTCTGCATGATTCAGGAACTTATGTCTTAGCTGCATATGCAAGTGGTTATGATCCCTAGGATTTTTCAAATTAAGGTTAGGACACCCGCTCTCTCTCCCCCGTCCCCTCTCTTACTCAGTTTCTCACCACTGTGTCTCCACGCGATGAAACACCCCTGGTTCAGATTTTGCATCTAAATACCTTAACCAGCACTTTCTCTGTGGAGACAGGCTATGGGGATCAAAATAGATGGTTGCAGTGGGTAATCTATTCAGCAAAACAGGTTAACCGTTCACATTGCTACGCTTGCGCAGCCGCACGCTCTCATTTAGCTACAGTCCCTTTCCCACTATCCAACATTTCTGACCCCACTGGGTTACCTTGTCTTCTCTACTTGTTTACTAACCCCAAAATCCCCATTAATTCCGAATGTGCTAATCTATCTTCCCTTTTTCCCCCCACCCATCATATGATTACCCCCATGTTTCAGTCTCACGAAGGCAATTTCACATGCTTTAAATCAAATGGAACTGCTTGGGTAGGAGAATTACCTTCTTCCTTCTGCTCCCAGACCTTCCATGTTAACTCTTCCTCTTTTAATTCCACTCTTTCAAATTTTTTTGCTTTCCCAAACTACCCCTAGGTCTGATATTTGGTGGATGTGCCGCAGGTCAAAACTATTTGATATCTTGCCTTTCGATTGGTCTGGCACTTGTGCCCCTATACAGCTGGTTATGCCTTTCCGATTACTGTCCTTACCCTCTTCACACCTCCGTATCACCCTCTTATTCCCAGCTCTCCACTTTTCCCCGAACCCGTTCTCTCCCAGACTCTTCTTCCAGTTTCTCCCTACACGGCCCAGGAGTATATATTGATTCCATAGGAGTCCCCAGAGGAGTCCCAGATAAATTTAAAGCCAGGGATCAGGTAGCTGCTGGGTTTGAGTCCATAATACCTCAGATCACCATCAATAAAAATGTCGATTGGATCAATTATTTGTATTATAACCAACAACGATTCCTCAACTTCACAAAAGATGCCATTGAAGGAATTCATGAGCAGTTGGATCGTACCTCTCTAATGACCTGGAAGAACAGGTTGGCCCAAGATATGCTTTTAGCAATGTTTGGAGACACTTGCTGCACCTACATTCCCAATAATACTGCTCCTGATGGCTCTATCACTCGTGCATTAGCCGGCCTTACTGCCCTTTCTAATGAACTTGCCACTAACTCTGGCATCCCTAACCCTTGGGATCAGTGGTTTACGTCCACTTTCGGGTCCTGGGGCCAATGGCTAAAAAGTCAGCATTTATTTCTTTGGCAGTAGTATTCATTGTTCTTCTCCTTGTTGGCTGCTGCATTATTCCTCTTATTCGCTATATAATATCCAAATATTTCACTGCTTCTATGGCCAAGGCCTATATGCTACACAAGGAACGTATACTCTAATTTGCTTCTTCAGTTTCCTCATCCCCTTCCCCCTCTCCTCCTCCTTCCCCACTTTTTACCTCCGCCGTCTAACTTTCCATTATTCCTTGTCATACCCAGATTGTTCAAAAGGGGGGAATGTGGAAAAATAATAAATAGTTTGATCAATCTGGTGTACATGACAAAAGCCATGCAGACCCTGTCTTGTCTATAGTGCACATGACAAGTGCAACTTCTTGTTTCTCC
The DNA here is from genome assembly GCF_016835505.1 of Polypterus senegalus. Lineage (NCBI taxonomy): Eukaryota > Metazoa > Chordata > Cladistia > Polypteriformes > Polypteridae > Polypterus > Polypterus senegalus. The sequence continues at coordinate 53,276,998 of NC_053164.1, forward strand.
TAACGAACAAAAAACCACAAGTGACCAACTGATGAACTAAAACCACAAGTGACCAACTGATGATCTAAAACCACAAGTGACCAACTGATGAACTTAAAGGATGTGGTAAATGCTGATACAAGCAAAATGTTGTAAGATGTAATGGTTTGAAATTCTTGTGCAACTAAAGTCATAAGACAAAGGCCCTATAAAAGATTTGGGACACCGACCTCTCGAGGCAGATGAAGGGCAGGTGTCCTAGGCTTCTCTGTCATTTTACCTTTGCCTGGTGTGTATTAATAAAAGATTTTTTACTAACTTTAATTATACCTCTCTGTCTTCAGTCACAAGAAATGACACTATAGAAAAAGTGTCAACAACAGACAAGATTAGACAGGAGTCCCTGTGGATGACATTGTGGTCTGTAGTGAGAGTAGGGAGTAGGTCAAGGAGACCCTGGAGAGGTGGAGATATACTATAGAGAGGAGAGGAATGAAGGTCAGTAGGAACAAAACCGAATACGTGTGTGTGAATGAGAGGGAGGTCAGTGGAATGGTGAGGATGCAAGGAGTAGAGCTGGTGAAGGTGAATGAGTTTAAATACTTGGGATCAACAGTACAGAGTAATGGGGAGTGTGGAAGAAGTGAGTGTAGACAGGGTGGAGAAGAGTTTTAGAAGTGATTTGTGACAGACGGGTATCAGCAAGAGTGAAAGTGAAGGTCTACAGGGCGGTAGCGAGACCAGCTATGTTATATGGATAAGAGACAGTGACACTAACCAAAGATGCTGGGAGATATTGGGAGAGATTCTGAGTATATTGGGAGAAGGATGTTAAGAATGGAGCTGCCAGGTAAGAGGAAAAGAGGAAGGCCTAAGCAAAGGTTTATGGATGTGGTCAGAGAGGACATGAAGGCGGTGGATGTAACAGAGCAAGATATAGAGGACAGGAAGATATGGAACAAGATGATCTCCTTTGGCAACCCCTGACAAGAGTAGCTGAAAGAAGATGATAAGATGGAGTAACTGGTGCCTTGATAAGAAGTTTGGCAACCAAATGTGTGCTGTTCTACCCACTGTCCTCAATAATAAGATTTTAGAAAACACAACAAATTCTTATATTTTGTGGTGTCAAATTTTGTGTTTATTCTATTTTGTGATGCTTTGTATGAGCAAAAGCTTACTACCCAGGAAACCACCTTTAAAAATGGTAAATTGACTTTGCACACTACTAAATGCGTGTGTTTACAATTATTTTTGCAGTGTCTAATATAAGTACACAAAGTAATAGAATTATTTAAAAGTACAATTCTTTAGGTCAATGTGCTCAGACAAAAATGTGTGACGAACAAAAAAACACATTATGCCTTTTAAACAAAATCTGCTGCAGCAACTTTGCTCAGAAAAAATGGCTATTGTAAATTGTACAGTTCTTAAAGGATTCCTGAGTGTCCTTCAGTGCTCACAGACTTCCACAGAGCACTGGAAAGCGGCAACATGTTGCATATTAGCCAGACATGCAAATATGAATTGTATAACTGTACTGTGCAACCCTGCATATTAGATATTTTCATATACTGTATGAAATATACAAACACAAACATACCGACCTTGCCTGTACATACAGTATATGAAAAAACAGACATAAAACTGAAGGTGTAATAATATGTCCCGTTTCCAAACTATTATCCTTATTTATGCCCTTACTTAGAAAGTTGCAACATGCCAATTTAAAATATTTTAAGCACATTGAAGAAATTATAATCAATATTAATATTAAGCCAAAAAACTATTATCACAAAGATTATCCATTAAATAAATGATTTAATTCTGAGATTCAAATATTATCTCTAAATGTATCAATTTATTACATCATTTAAAATTTCTTATACATTAATATACAAAGATATTTAACACTTTATATGTATTATGCCAGTGTTAAATTCGGAGCATGTGCAGTACCTCATCTGAAGCCTCTGTCTCCTGTGTCTGCTGCTCCTCACTGTTGACTCCAAAGGCGGAGTATTTGCTTATTGTAATTTCCTGTAAAACTGGGTCTGCAGTCTGCTCTTTGATCTCCAATGGTTCTTGTTCTTTCAAATCAGCACTGCAATTCTTAAGTTAAAAAAAAGGAATTTCTTGTCATATTGGTGTGTAAAAGGGCGTTCCTTTTGATTTTTTGGAATGCCAGATTGAATCAATAAGTTTCCATCATTTGTAAGTCCTATGCAGACTTTTTTGGTGTTAGCATTTCAGAGATTTAGGCAGCAGGACGGTGAAGTGACCAGAGAATCTTATTTCACAATGACAATGACGTGTCAGTCACGTTATAAACATTTAATAGAACAGGGATTGTGCAATTTCAGTGTGATAGGCATCAATTCTGCACACAACTCCAACAGGACTGGCTTTAGGACCTCTAAATCGGCTTACAAGTCAGTCATTGTCACAAAACAGGGCACAAATATGATTAACAATATTTAAACTATCTAAAGAAGCTCAAAAATGTACGCATAGTGTAACAATTTCGGTGCAACTTAAGGAATATAGCAAAAGTTATATCCCTTATAACTTTGCAAGATGCTGAAAAATTAGTTCACACTTTTGTTTTTAGTCAGCTAGATTACTGTAGGGCACTCCTTTCAAAAAAAAATCTGAGCCCATCTCTCCAGTTTTGATATCATTACATTGGTTATCTATGCCATTTGGAATTGACTTTAAAATACTGCTAATGGTTTACAAAGCCTTAAATAATCTCGCTCTATCTTATATTTTGGCATGCATGTCACCTCTCACTCCAAATTGTAACCTCAGTATCTTCAAATCTGTGTCTGCTTATAATTCCAAGAGATAAACTTAAAAGAAGTGGTGAGGCAGCCTTTTGCTATTATGCACCTAAAATCTGGAATAACTAACTGACAGAAAATTACCAATCTAATATGGTGGAGCATTTTAAATAACTGCTAACACCCCATTATTCTAACCTGGCTTTCTCATATCATTTTCTTCATGGTTCAGCAAGCCTTACTAATCCATACTGTTCTCTGCTGTTCTTTTTCTGGTCTTTCAGTGGTGGCAATCTGCACCACCACCACCTGATCAAGGTACCATGCAGTCCCTACATTGATGGATTGAAGGCCAGATGTCCTTGTGACCATCAACATCAAATTTTTTCACATGAAGTTTGAAAACCATGAGGTCTGATTTAGATCCTTTATGATATGTAGAATGCCCATTGGGGGCCTGGCAATCTTTTGGCCTTGGGACCCCTGCAGATTTTTTTTTTTTGCACTAGCTCATCTGGTGATTTTTTTTTTTTTTGGTTTGTTGTTTTCTGTCCTCCCAGCCATTGGGCCTTACTTTATTTGTTGTTACTTAGTATTGCCTAATCTTATTTTTGTTTTTTAAAAAACTTTATTTTCCTCATCTTCTAAAGCACTTTGAGCTACACCATTTGTATGAAAATGTGCTATATAAATAAATGTTGTTATTGACTTAGTTAACTGATTTGAAAGTTGGAATGTTTACTATGGTATCCCTGAAGAGCAATGCTTACAAATTAAATCATGCAAAATTAAAGCAGATGAAAAAAAGGAAAATACTATAGACATCATAATAAAGTTGAAAGATTCTCTCTCAAGGTATATCTGAAACAATGAACTAAACCGTAGTTAAAACTGTTTTTCTCTGTCTGTTTAAAGGATTGTCGATGTGCAATTGAGAGTTGCTTAGAGTAGAATGGATTCAATTATTCGTTGATCCACCCATCTTCTAAATCTGCTCACCCAAGGCAGGAGGCAGCTGGAGACTAACCCAGCATAGGCAGGAACACTCCCTGGCCAGTCCATCACAGGGGGAAAACACACACATACCCAACCCAAGGAATGATTTGGCTCTGCCATTTCACCAAACCAAAGAGTCTTTGGACTGTGGGAGGAAACTGGAATAAACTCACGTGTACCCAACTTACAAACTCCACGCAGGGAGCACCAAGAACACGACTCCCAGGCTCTGTACTTCGAAAAAGAAAAGCTACCACTCTCCACCTGTATTTATTTTATATTGGAATAACCTTGTATTTTAGGTCAACCAATCAATCCAATTGTATTTATATAGCACCTTTCATACATGAAATGCAGTGAAAAGTGCTTCACATGTGCAATACAATATGATTTATTGTTGTATAGTTCAAAATCACACAAGAAGTGCCGCAATGGGTTTTAACAGGCCCTGCCTCTTGACAGCCCCCCCAGCCTTTGACTCTCTAAGAAGACAAGGAACAACTCCTAAAAAAACCCTAGTAGGGAAAAAATGTAGAATTAAAATCGAAAAAGAAAGAAAACCACAGCATGCAGAGTAAGCAATTATAGATGCATTTAAAAGACATTTATATAAAATAAACTAAGAGACTAAGATAATGGGAGCCCATGGAATAATAAAATAAAATAAAGACCTAACTAAAAAGTCAGTGTAAAAGATGCATCTTCAATAGCTTTTTATAATGAGGAATGATTCAGCTTCTTCATAATATGTAATAATATAACTCTCTATAAATATAACACCAGGTCATGCCACTTGCAGAAATTCTCAGATGATTCTGCACTTATGGCGGTTGAGACAGAGTACAGGAGTCAGGTGGAGAACTCAGGTGCAAAGAGAATTGTCTGCATCTTAAAATCAGCAAAACCAATGAACTGGTTATTGACTTTCACCGGAACAAACAGTCTGGTCACTTTTCAGTGAGAATGCAGAGGTGGTCCACATTAATGAGAAGTTGGACCGGTCATGTAACACAGAGGAACTATATAAGAAACAACAGAGCAGGCTCCTTTTCCCTTAGGGGACTACCTTCCTTTAAAGCAGGAAGTGATGCCCTTCACATCTTCTACAACTCTGTGATGGACAAATGTGATTTTCTATGATGTGGTGTGCTGGGTAGGCTCAATTATAGGACACACTCTGCACCCTCTGGAGGTAGTAATGAAGGAGAGAATTAAAACAAAAGGGGTGCCTTTTTGAACAGTGCTGCACATCCTTTGTCTGACACACTGACACTGAGTTCTTTCAGCCAATGGATTATTCAGCAGAAGTGTGTCAAGAAACATTACTGGCCTCCTTTATACCAACAGCAATATGTCTGCATAATGCCTCACTGAAATTGGGGCTGCCAAATCAGAAGTTTTCTTTCTTTTAAATTTTCTCGCTTGGTGCAGGTGTATATATATTTATCTATTTATTTATTTAAAGAGGTTCCTTAAAAAAAATTCCCCCCTGGGGACAAATAAAGTTCTATCTATCTATTTGCTGCTGGTAGTTTATTCCACAGTTTTGGTACAGGATGACAAAATGCTGCCATCGAGTATGTGGAGAACCTTAGAACTGAGGGATCTTGGAGAATAAGGGGCAACGTAAACTGTTAAAAGATCAGCAATGTATGAAGGTGCTAGGCTGTTAAGTGCTTTGTAAATTAGCAAAAGAATGTTCAAATCTATTCTAAAAGATTCAGGTAGCCAATGAAGGTCATGCAAAAAATGATGTAACGTGATCTTTTTTGTTTGCCTTCACAAGTGTTCTAGCTGCAGCATTTTGAACAATCTGTAACTTGTTAATGGTGCCATTTTATACACCAGTAAAATGTGATTTACAGTAATCAAGAGGAGTTGTAAAAAATAAGCATTTATCGACTTCTCAGCATCTTTTTGTGATTTAGCAAAGCTCCTTAAATGTAAAAAAGCTGTCTTGGTAACATACTGGATGAGACTTTTCAAATTCAGAAAACAGTCCAGGATTACACCAAGATTCGTAACTTGTGAATTACTTTGAGTCAAACTACCAAGCCTTGACTTCACCATCTCCCTCATTCTCTCAGGGTGTATTAGTCATCTTGGTCTTTATTTGATTGACTTTTAAAAATAATCACACATCCACTCATTGCTAGCAGGTAAAACATGTACATAGAATGTTGGTTATAAGAACATCATCAGGCTTTCCAGCTACGTACAACTGTGTACTGTCAGCATAATAATGCAAATCTACAGCATGTTTTCTAAAAATGACACCAAGAGGAATCATATAAAGAGAGAAAAACAGTGGACTCGGGATACTACCTTGTGCAATTCCACAGTTGACCATTACTAATGAGGATAAAAATTCACCTAATATAACCTGAAAGCTTCTGAATCAGAATCAGAGTCAGAAACACTTTATTAACTCCCTGCTATACAAGTCTTGAAGCAGTTTAGGACAGTAACAGAGCCTTATTGATTCTAGACAGTATAACTGGAGGGAATGATCAATCATGTCAAAACGCAACACAAAAAATCTAATAAAGTATAATCTTATTGTTTTGAATGTATTCTTTTAAAGCAGCATATAATGGTGTATTCTGAAGAAGGTACTGTGTATTTCTCAAAGAGCTTCTGTAAAAATTTAATTTCCCCCTGGGGACAAATAAAGTTCTATCTATGTAAAATAAACACTGACAAACTGATAGTTTAATTGAACTACTAATACTGTTAATTTTTACTTGGCAAAGTTAGCTGTGAATGGTGGTATAAAATAAGAATGGATTGAGGTTTTCAGATCAATAGCACCCATATTGACCTACTGTATGAAAGACAGAGCTCCAGCCTAAAAGGAAAAAACATTGCTTTTCTTTAGATTTAGCAACTGTATCAACAGTGAATTTACCAGCAATTAAATCTACTGCATATTTTTTACTATTCCAAAATTAACATTATATTAAATTAATATTGGGTCACATGCAGAAGAGAAGTAACTTGTCTGACAAACTAGATACATTCAGTTCTGAACTGCTGCAGGTTCAATTGAATCTTCATTCATTTCTGGTGTCTTTAAAAAAAACAAAAAAAAAAAACTGAGGTCAATACAAATTACAATAAAAGGCCAACAGCAAAAAACAAAAAAACACAGAGTAGATGGCTTTTTTATTTAAGGTACTTCTCATAAAAACATAACCACATTTTCTTAGTTCTTATTCTGGTTGCAATCAAAGTGTAATGTGATCCTAAAGTGTCTACCATACATTCTATTGATGTCACTGCTCTGAATTTACAGTTACTACAAATTATGCATCCTGGAGTTTCAATAGAAAAGAAAATGCAACAGTGTCAGACTGCTGTCACCGTCCTGCTCGACTGACAGACTGAGGAGATTGTTCCTCTCCCACACTGTGCGACTCTTCAATTCTACCCGGAGGGTAAACGTTAACACTATACAAAGTTATTGACTATTATACCTGCCTTGCACTCTCCACCTTGCATTTTTTAACTTGCACTGCTTTTTTATCACTCTTTAATTTAATACTGTTTTTTATCAGTATGCTGCTGCTGGGTTATGTTATCTATCTATCTATCTATCTATCTATCTATCTATCTATCTATCTATCTATCTATCTATCTATCTATCTATCTATCTATCTATCTATCTATCTATCTATCTAAATTCAGTATTATTTAAAGGACTCAAAAATATCAAGCAGTGCTCTACCAAATGTATGTTTATGTAGTCCTTGATCATCTTGAAGATGTCTTATCCACTCATAACACTGTGTTAGCTCCTATGATATTTGATTCTTTTAATAGAGATGGCCATCTAATTAACTGAAGTATGTGGAGGAAAAATTATAAACAGAATGCTTTTGTTAATGAGTTGAACAAAACAATTGAATTATATGTGAAAGACAGATTATCAGGATTTTTATTCCCCTCATTGAAAAAGTGTACACGCTATTATTAACAGGTATAAGCTAGTTTGTTGTTAAATTGCAGTGTATACTTTAATTATAGGCAATGTTGACTAGAGCTTGTCTGGATTATCTTGAAGCTTATCCGAAAAAAATAACATACGTCCCAGAAACCAGTATGGTGCTTGTTTTATATGCTATATGCACATTTTTAAACCTATTTAATTGAACACAGAGTTACAGGAGACCTGGTCTTTTATGAGCAAATGAAAGTTGAGAATCAGAAGAATATCTGTGTCCACAAGACAAACGTCTACTGTACGCGTCTGTCCCTTGCTCTGAAAGTAATTATGGAGCTTGCCTACAAGTCACCCTGAGAAGGGGGTACGATCCAGCATTGTGTCACAGGTTCACTCGGTGTGGTATTTGTGGGGAATCAGGTTAGAACAGCAACTTGGGTGGCTGGACAAAAGCAAGGCTAGTATCTAGAAAGAGAGAAGCTCAGAATGGGAGGCATTTTTGTGTAGGACTGTAGTGGTGGGGCAAAAAGACAAACCAGAGGCTTCACATGTTCTTGTTTTTTACTTAAGTTCAAAATTGTTTTACTCTCTCTTTTGTGTGTTTAATCTGTGTAGTAAAGACAGATTTTTGCATAGTCTGGACTTCTTTACATTTTCTGGGTTTGGTGAACTTCACAAAAGAGCCTCCAATTGTTCACATTGAATATACTAATCCATGAATGTATCTAAAAGCAGACTAAATTAGACAGATTTTAGATTAATAAGCAACAAAAAGAAAAAGAAACAGCTGATATCCACTGAGTGGTCAATTTATTAGGTCCTTATGTCACTCCCAAATGCCTGCTCTGTCATACTTGGAGACGATGCTATTGAAAATGAATCAGATGTGTGTATGTGCATTTTGGAATGAAATGGCTTTGACTGCAATGTGAACCTGGACTTGTCAAGAAGAGAGTGTCAATAAGAGAGCACTGAAGTTTTCAAGCATTGCAGTATGTGTTGTGATGGACGGCCAGGGATCTTGCCCAGGTGGGATGCCCTGTTGAGAAGACCGGGGGAATGGAAATGTTGTCAACAGCAGTACCTACCATGGGACACGAGAGGGCAGCCCCCCTGGTCTGTATCAGGGCCACCACCAGAGGCCACCTGGACAGCTCCAGTGCCATGGCATGCAGCACTTCCGCCACACCCGGAAGTGCTGCCAGAAGAGGAGGTGAACTCACATGCACCACTTCCACCATCACCTTAATTAGGAAGCCCTGGAGTATAACGGAGGGCACCTCACTTGGGTGGAAGAAGACGGAGCTTGCGAGTGAGGAGTGGAGGTGGCAGAAGAGTCAAAGAAAGGACTGAGCATTGTGTCTGGATGGTGCACTATGTGTTGTGCTCAAAGAATAAAAAGTGTGTGTTTTGGGACATTTGGCGTCCATATATGTCTTTGTCTGGGTTCAGGTTCACAGTGTACAGCCAATGGTACACCAACCAAAAAATTACCAGCCATGTGGTAGTTCTGTGGTTAATGCAGCCTGGTGAAGTAACAGATGGCTGACAGCTAGTCAATGGATAACTGAGCAAACCAGCGATGCCACAAGAGACAAATGCTGCATGGCATTAAGTGAACTAATCAAGTTTATCAGAGAAAATCAAGAAGGTACAGTTTCAGTGGGGGAAGACATGTGAACATCTTTGAACTGGATGCATCCCTTTTTATTATAAAATGGGATTTTTCAGAAAAGGTTATAATCTTTGTTACAAAGCAAGTCCTGCAGTGGTTAAGAAATATGACAATGAATTATGCTAAATGCAGTTAATTTGCATGTCCCGAGATTTAATTCAATCAAACATTTTTTGGGTAAGTTGTCATTAAACTACCAGCTAGTCTGGAACAAGTATGGTACACAATAGAGTCAACTTTGATCCATGGCTATATGCTGTACCTTTGGTAATCTGGTATGTCTATTGATTGCAAAATCTCATTTTTTTAAGGCAAATTATTACCCAACTCGCCATTAGAAGTATGAACTCAAGAAAGTGTCCATTCATGAAGGATGTTCAGTTGATAAAATTTAAAATTGTAGCTGTTGTAATAAAGACAGGACAGTTATCAAGGTTTGGGTTTTTTAGCCCCGTATACTGTAAAGTAAAATTGTCAATTGTTTCTTCTCAAAACTCAAAAGACATTGAAGGGAGGGAGGACGGACATTTTATGGTGGTGGACCGGATATTAACATGAGGAATGCTGGGACAGTTGTGGTGGATTCTGAGAGTCTGACATCATCACGGGTCAGCAGAGGGAAGAAATAGACCTGGAAGTGTGCACCTTCTACAGTCATCCGGGCGCTTTTTATGGCTGCGACATCTCGGCCTTTCTAAGGAGGTAAAGAAAGAAAGATTAGTACACTGCCGTTGTCCTACTGCGGGACGTTTTACAAAGCAAACTGGGTCGATCAGCTGTTCCCTAAGCGCTTGTGCATGACAGGACCCCCCTTTAGCCCAGACCCATCGGGTCGGGCGACCCGAACCAAAAGGTTGTGTACCCGAGAGAGTGCATCAGCGTTGGCTTGCAGGCTGTCCCAGCGATAAACGACAGTGAACTTAAATGGCTGCAGGTCCAAAAACCACCTGGTGACCCAAGGATTCGAATCCCGATGAAGGGCCATCCACTGGAGGGCGGCATGATCCGTCACCAGGGTGAACTCCCGTCTTAGCAGGTAGTACCGCAGGTACGTCACCGCCCATTTGATGGCCAAGGCTTCCCGCTCCACCGCTGCATACCTCGTTTCCCAGTCCAACAGTTTCCGGCTCAGGTATATCATGGGGTGTTCGACACCATCCATGCTTTGGCTCAGCACGGCACCCAAACCTGTGTCCAAAGCATCGGTCTGGAGAATAAAAGGTAGTGAGAAATTAGGAGTTCTTAATATAGGTGCCGAAGTAAGGGCCTGTTTCAAGTCACTGAATGCTCGCTCCGTTTCCTCGGTCCACACCACATGTAAAGGGGCCCTTTTCTTTGTTAGGTTCTTCAAGGGCGCTGCTCTCTCGGGGAAGCGAGGTACAAACCAGTGGTAGTAACCCACTAGTCCTAAGAAGGCTTGCACCTGTTTCTTGACCATCGGACAGGGCCATTCCAGGGTGTCTTTTACTTTGTTACACTGTGGCTTCACCAGCCCTCTTCCCACTAGGTAGCCCAAATATCGGGTTTTGCTCATTCCAAAGTAGCACTTGCGAGGATTGATACGAAGCCCGGCCTTCGCTAGCGTTAGAAGAAATGTGTACACCTGCACGACATGTTCCTCCCAGGTGCTGGAATAGATGACCACATCATCCAAGTATGTAGCACAATAGGATTGGTGGGGCCGTAGCACTCCACCAGACGTTGGAAGGTTGCCAGCACCCCATGCAGCCCATGGTAGTACCTTGTAGTGCCAGTGACCGCTACGGGTACTAAAAGCAGTTGTTTCTCTGCGGATGCCATTAAGGGAATTTGCCAATACCCCTTTGTCATGTCAAGAGTAGTCAGATAACGGGCCGTCCCTAGTCTCTCGAGGAGCTCATCCACTCGGGGCATCGGGTATGCGTCGAACTTCGAGACCTAATTAAGGTGTCTGAAGTCGTTGCAAAATCTCCACGACCCATCCGGCTTGGATACGAGGACGATAGGACTGGACCAAGGGCTATTTCTCTTCTCAATGATATCCATGTCTAACATTCGTTGAACCTTTAGCTCCACTTCAGCATGTTTCGCCTCAGGGAGGCGGTAGGGCCGTTCCCTGACAACCACACCCGGGTCTGTCACAATGTCATGCTGAATCAATGAGGTCCGGCCAGGTGCTTCACTGACCACCTCTGGGACAGACAGGATTGCTCTTTCAAGCTCCTGTTGGTGGGACAACAAATTGGTGCAGAAGTTAAGCGGTGTGTTTTCTGAGAAAAGGGAGAGAGCGGGGCTGGGAGGCGGATCGTTCACCCTATCTCTCCACGGCTTCAGGAGGTTGATATGGTAGACTCTCTCACTCGGTCGATGATTTGGTTGACTCAACAAATAATCGACGAGTCCCTTTCTCTCTTTAACTTTGTAAGGCCCCAGCTAATGAGCCAACAATTTTGAGTGTGAGGTGGGCACGAGCACCATTATGCGATCCCCCGGCTGAAACTCGCATAGGGATGTGTTCTGGTTATAATTCCAGACCTGCGCTGCTTGAGCCTTAGACATGTGATCTTTAAGTAAGGGTCTGATTTTGGCCAATCTATTGCGTAAGTGTGCGATATACTCTAAGAGGTTGGTGTAGGGAAGTGCCTCCCCTTCCCAGCCTTCTTTTAATACGTCTAATAGGCCCCGGGGTTATCGCCCGTATAATAACTCAAATGGGGAAAACCCTGTGGAGGCTTGCGGCACTTCCCTATAGGTGAAAGCACCAGTGGTAAAAGCTGGTCCCAGTCCCTACCATCCGCGCTGACTACCTTGCGGAGCATCTGCTTCAGTGTTTGATTGAAGCGCTCTACCAGTCCATCCATCTGGGGATGATAGACGGATGCCTTAAAATGCTTAATCTGGAGTAGTTTGGCAACCTCCCTGAATGTATCCGAAGTAAAGGGTGTACCCCAATCTGTGAGGATTTCTTTGGGTATGCCCACTCGGGAAAACAGCCCTACTAGTTCCCGTGCGATGTTCTTTGTATTAGCAGCTCACAGGGGAACTGCTTCGAAGTATCGAGTCACGTAGTTGACCATCACTAGAATATACTTGTGACCACGCACCGAAGGTTCTAGGGGACCAACTAGATCGATACCGATCCTCTCAAAGGGAATGTCTATCAGAGGGATCGGGATCAGAGAATCATGGTCCCTTCGAGGTATCTGGCGTAGCTGACAGACCGGGCAGGACTGACAGAAACGCCGGGCCTCCTCATTGAACCCGGGCCATTAAAACCAGAGCTTTACCCACTCCAGTGTTATCTCGGACCCAAGATGGGCGACTAGGAGGTGGGAGTGAGCTAGTTCGCAAACTTCCCGCTGGTAAGTCTGCGGTACTAGCAGCAACTTTCGCGCCTCACCTTCGTGCTCTGAACTCGATATAGTAACTCGTTTTCTAGAACAAAGTAGGGTCCATGTGGTGTGAAAGCCATGGACGATATGTCATCACTGGACACGATAGCATTCCTGGCAAACTTCAAGGAATCATCGTTCCATTGTTGACGTTTAAATGACGCCAGCGTAGACCGATACTGTGTGTCCAAGCAGGCGAGTACATCAGCAATTGGGCTCATGGGAGCACCCGCCTGCCTTGGCACTCCACCCGGGTATACTTCCAGGTCGGGGACCGGGGCTGAAGAGAGCCCCCCCGAGCCCTTTACGTCATCAGAAGTTGCCGAGGTGCACGGCGTGGGAACAGCTGGGAGGGGCCCCTGACCCTCCATAAGCAGGCCTAGTCTGGGAATAGGAGTGGCGACAGTCCCACCGCTTTTAGTTTCCGACCAGTCTTGTCCTAAGATGACTGGAAAGGGGGGCTCCGGCATCACATCGACCACCAGCTGTTTCAGAGTCCCTTCCCAAGTGATATAACACCTTGCGGACCTATAAGACCTGGTCTTCCCGTGCACACACTTAATGCCCAAATGTTGAGCGAGCCACTGTCGCGGTAAGATATAACGGCAAGCAACAATGGTTATGTTACTCCCAGAATGAAACATTGCCCATTTAACAACACCACTCCTGTATTAGTGACCGCAAGGGGGTTAGACAGTGCACAGTACCTTTCCTCTTTCGTCCAGCTGCAGTCCATCAGTTTTTGGTTGAGAGGGCAGGCTGGCAGCATGTGTCCCAGCTCACTGCACTTGAAACAGCACGGTAGTGTGAGCTTCCATTCCTTGGGCTTGGCCGGAGCCTCCGTGGCAAAGGCGAGTGGGCTTGGAGACAATGACACGCCCCTTCCGGGACCCTCGCGTGGAGCCCTCAGACCCCCCGACTTGGGTCATCGCCAGTTGTCTTTCCAGAACCTCCAGAAGGTCGTTCATGTCCTTAAACGGGTGCCTCTGGACCTGCTGGGTGAGATAGTCTGGCATTGCATATATTAGACCCTCGCACGCCACTTGCTCTACCACCTGGCGAGCCAGGTTTTTGTCTGGCCATAGCCAGCGTGCGAGCTTGGCTTCCTCCTCGGGGAGGTCATCATAAGGGGCCCCTTTAGGTATGGTGCCAAGATGGACGCCCACTCCACCCACAGCCACTGATTTCGTGTTGCCGTTCTCTCGAAAATGGAGAGTTACGACTCAATGTTATCATCCCCTGTGAGAGCTAGCATCGGAGGGGGGAGAGGCTTCATGGGCTCCGGCCTTACCGTTTCTGCCGCCGCCTGCTGCCTCCTTGTCTCTGCGAGCTCCATCTTGGTCGTCACTTGCTCGACCTTGATGGCCTGGAGCTCCGCAACCAGGGTGTTGAGGACTGCATTCAGGTCCTGTCCTTCTGTCATCTTTCCCAGACCTTTGTGTATCCTGCCAACTACGCCACTGTAATAAAGACACGACAGTTATCAAGGTTTGGGGTTTTTAGCCCCGTATACTGTAAAGTAAAGTTGTCAATTGTTTCTTCTCAAAACTCAAAAGACATTGAAGAGAGGGAGGACAGACATTTTATGGTGTGCGCCTTCTACAGTCGTCTGGGCGCTTTTAACGGCTGCGACATCTCGACCTTTCTAATGAGGTAAAGAAAGAAAGATTAGTACACTGTCATTGTCCCCCTGCGGGACGTTTTACAAAGCAAACCGGGTTGATCAGCTGTTCCCTAAGCGCTCATGTGTGACACTGTTTAATAGGATATTCAGCCGGATTCAGACCCTGAAGTTACATTGCATTCAGCCCCTTGTTCAACTGAAAATGGTGAGAACATTCCTAAATATTAAAAAATAGAAAATACAGAATTTAGCTTAGAGGAGTGCAGCTGGGAGAGTGGCCCTGTAGTCATGTCGTCCAACGCCTTGTGTAATCAGAACTGGTGAGAACTGCACATTACAAAAATAACACACAACTATAGTGCATAAGAGAGGTTGTATACTGTACAGAAACTGGGGAGACCACATTTATCTGAAACAAGGACAAAAGGATGACTTTTAGTTAAAGCATGGAAAACTATCTATTGTTCATACAAGTCTAAAGTGAAAAGTTAGTCTAAAGTTATACCAAATTCTTATTAAAGGATTGGCTGAACTACCAAGCATTTTAATCCATTTGGGTTCTCATTCATTTACCTTTCTCGACGTTTAGAGCTTTGGACTTTTATTTCTGCACTTTCTTTAATTGTGCTGTGGTTAATGTTGTTTCATGAATTCAATGTCCTGGGTTTGCATCAAACACCAAGTCGTTATAAAGGTTTTATGTTCTCCCTGTGAGTTTTCTTCTCATGTCCTAAAAAATTTCCTGGTTAGGTTAATTGCCTATTCAAGTTTAGCCCAGTTCAAGTAAGTAGCATGATGTGCGTGGGGGATCAATCCCTAAAATGGACAGTTGTCCTCTCCAGGCCACGTTCCTGCCATCACCTCTTGTTGCCAGGATAGGTTCCATTCACCCATGACTCTGAATGGGGTTAAGGCAGTCTGGCTATATTACTTTATACTTATTTGTTTCTGAATACTCCATGCTTAATATTTAATACTGATGCTCTGTGTAAGAAAGGTCAGAGCCGACTATACTTTTTTAGAAGGTTGGCGTCCTTCAACATCTGCGATAAGATGCTGCAGATGTTCTACCAGACGGTTGTGGCGAGTGCCCTCTTCTATGCAGTGGTGTGCTGGGGAGGCAGCATAAAGATGAAGGACGCCTCATGCCTGGACAAACTTGTTAAGATGGCAGGCTCTATTGTAGGAGTAAAGTTGGACAGTTTAACATCTGTAGCAGAGCGACGGGCATTAAGCAAACTCCTGTCAATTATGAAGAATCCACTGCATCCACTTAACAGTGTCATCTCCAGGCAGAGGAGTAGCTTCAGTGACAGACTTTTGTCACTGTCCTGCTCCACTGACAGACTGAGGAGATCGTTCCTCCCCCACACTATGCGACTCTTCAATTCCAACCGGGGGAGCAAACACTAGCATTATTCAAAGTTATTGTCTGTTTTTACATGCATTTTTATTACTATTTAATTTAATAATTTTTTTTTGTATCAGTATACTGCTGCTGGATTATGTGAATTACCCCTTGGGATTAATAAAGTATCTATCTATCTATCTATCTATCTATCTATCTATCTATCTATCTATCTATCTATCTATCTATCTATCTATCTATCTATCTATCTATCTATCGATTTGTTCAGTCTCTTTGACCTTTGTGATTCTTCATGAGATCTCTCTTTCTCACTTTCTGTTCTCTTTCAGTGAATTGCTTCAGTAAATACATCCACACACGCACACATACTTACAACTGTATAGGGTGGTCCAGATCTAATTGTGCAATTTTCATTATGCTATAACTTATTAAGTTTATTATGCAGAAAATCACCCGAAAAATCCCGGACCATCAAGAAGTGTGCAAACTGACATCATAAAGAATCGTCTTTGTGCCAAACTGGAATCATCCCTGCATAAATCAAAGTCATCCAGATGATCTGGATCTACATAATTAGATCTGGACCACCCTGTATATTTAAGAATACATGGCATTTGACAGTGTTTTCCAATTTTTACAAGGGCCTTTCATTTTTATTTCCAGGTTAAACTGGCACACAATGGGCCATCCTCCCAGCTACTACAGCTGGAGCTGGTTATACTATCATCTCATTCAGAGGTCAGCAGAAATCTTGTTTTTCATAGCCAGTTTGTATTCATATCAGTTTAACACAATCATCCTTCCCAAGTGCGAGAGTTGCCATCCATTATCTGCCTTGCTTGGCCACTTGCTTTGGATTTCTTCTAAGCTCCAGACCTGGACATCTGTTTAATGGAAGTCTATTGAAAATTTCACAGTTCCTCTAACTAAGTAGCGTTTTTGGAATCATTTCTGTTTGGCCACAATCTTGTTCATTTGCAGGAATCCTGTACTGCCCTTCATTTCTCAGTGGCTAAAACATGTAGTATATTACATAAAACTGGATACAATTAAGTTTTCTCAGGTAGGACTTGTCAGCCTTTCTTTGATACCCATTTTCTATTGCATGCTACAGAGTGAACTGAGATTTTAGGTTGCAAAACTTGCTGTTCCGTTTAGTGCTTATTTTATTGTATTTATTTATTTGTTTATACTCACATACTGTATGACTTATTCAATGGAAATAATTTGGGGAGTGAAGGAAAGGATTATATGAGACAGGGAAAAATTATTTTGTGAACTGAGGAGGCACAGTGGCTAGTGCAGTGCCAGGTTAACTGGTCTGCTGTGGGTATACAGTATGTGTGTGCCCTGCTCTAGAATTCACGTACAGGGATGGCTCTTGTCTTCCTGCTGGGATATTCTTTGAACCCTTGTGACTCTGAACTGAACTAAATGGGTTTATAAATGAATGAATAGAATAATGTATAGTTCATCATATTAATAATATTGAGTAACACAGTGTGGCAGTGAGTAGTGCTACTGCCTCAAAGATCTACTGTAGTATCCTGGGTTTGAATACCAGTAATTTGGCTATATAGTTAGAATATTCTCTGTGGAATTTCTTTCTGTTACTTCAGGTTTTCTTTCTACAACTCCCAGAGTATGCAGGTTTAGCTTTTTGGTAGCTTCAAATTAGATCCAGTTTGAATGTGTATGTGTGTGTGTAGGTCTTACGGCGAGTTTCCTGTCTTGTACCCTGTGTTGTCATGATAGGCTCTGGTCTCTTATCACCAGGAATTAGATTAAGCAGGTCTGATAATTGTATTTTAATGTTACAATTAGTCAAGTCAAGTCAAGTGGCTTTACTGTCATACCATTAATACAAAGTAGTGGAGCATATAGTGGCATGAAATTACAGTCCGCAGGACTGCGAAGCAATATATACATAAACACCTAAGTAAGTAAGTAAGTAAATTAATTAATTAAATAAATAAATAGTAATAATTTGAAACAGATAATAATAAATAAATACGCAAATAGTAGCAACAAATAATACAGTAATAGTAGTAACAAGTGTAGCAAATATACTGCATATAAGTAAACTTTGAGGAGCAGATCTGAGGGCAGGGAGGCAGCACGGAGTTCACAGTCCAAACAGCCGAGGGGTAGAAGCTGTTGGTGAACCTGACAGAACTGGTTTGGATGCTACAGAACCTTCAGTCAGATGGAAGAGGGGCAAAGAGACCACTGGAGAGGTGGGAGTGTTCTTCCACAATCGTATAGGTTTTGCAGATGCAATCCTTTATTAAGATGTCTTTATTGGAGTAAAGAGAAAACCCAGTGATCTTTTCAGCTTATGTGCATTATCCATTGTATGACTTTATGGTCAGGGACACCGCAGTCCCCAAACCAGTCAATGGCACAGGTGGTCAGACTGCTTTTAATAGTACTCATGTAGAATGTGGTGAGAATGGCAGGAGGTAGGTTTGCCTTCTTCAGCCATCAAAGGGCTACATCACTGTAAATCTTCTAAAGTTAAACACAGGCAAAGGTTATTCCACATGTATTTAGCCTTCATACATACAGTACACCAGCCAATGATTGTACAGCCAAAATAGATAACATTTACGTATTTTTGTTAGGGTTTTTACAGTTCCTTAGATATCCAGCATCCTAGGTTTAAATCACACACTTGCTTGCTGTCTGGGTAAAGTGTGTATATATTTCCAGTGTCCTTTTTTTAAATTTTATTTTAATTCACAAATGAGCCTTTGTTTAGGTGTTATCCTAAGACATTTTTAAACTAGTAAGCACACTTAATAACAGCCGTAGATAATCCTCAGCCCCGGAGGGCCACAGCACCTGCACTATTCCTTTAAGTCCACTTTCTTCATTTAAAATTATTTCATGCTGTTAATAGAAATCAATGTTTTATCAGAAGTATTTTGCCTGTGGCATGAGAGAGAGACTATCCTATGTAGACAGGGGATGTTTTCAACAAGAAAAGATGATGGCATCAAATTATCTAGGAGCATCTAAAGAGTTCTAAATAAGAAACTTGTTGAAATGCAGTCTTACAGTTATAGTGACTGCAGAGGACCTAAATTACCCGCCTAGCTAAAGTATGTCACTATTTTCTAAAGACTAATTGTTGCTTACGCATTTAAAGATTCCATGTGTAGAAGATGTTCCTACAGCATCCTCTTTAATAAAAGCCCTGTGTGCGTCCAGGTGTCCGTGTGCGTGTCTTCTGGTGAAGTGCGGGGCCGCACATTGCACTGTGCCCCACCCATGAGCACGGCACCTTGGACACACACACACTGGAAGCTGGGCACACAGTGAATGGCCTTGCCGTGGCAGCGCATGATAAGCAAATAAAAGACATAATTGCTGGGAGAGTGCTGATTAGGTAGTCGCGACCGCGCACAGAAAATCCGTTGCTGGGGAGACGCCACACATAAAATAATCAGCTACACGCCAGCACAGATTAAAATACTTGCTGGGGTACTGCACAGTACTTGCTGGGGAGACGACACAGTCACGATTGTCAACTGCACTCCACGCATTACATCAGTTCCTGGGGACACTCTGCTGATTGCCCACTGTTGTGACAGAAAATTAAAGTCATAGGCCTATTACGGACATCAAAGCCAGTATTACTGTCAGAGAAAATTACAGGCATTTTACGGAAATACAAACCAGTATTAATTACTGTGAGAGAAATTGAAAGGCACACAATACACTGACGCATATTACAGCCACATACAAGCCAGTATTACTGTAAGAGAAAATATTATGGACATATCTACTAACAACATGCCACCCAAAATAAAAAGCACACGTCAAGTAGGACAAAAGACACAAACAATCAAATCCTATATAAGTAACATCTCCTGGAAGAACGGTCAACTCAACAAGTAAACATCAACAAAAGAAAGGCCAAAAGACAAAGAAAAATATGAGCAAATAGATCGATTGAAGAAAAAGAAAATGAGAAATGTCAGAAAAACGCTAAAAGAGAAAGACTCAGAAGAGCAAACCTTACAAAAAGTTGGCATTTACTTGCCAGAACCAGCATTCAGTCACAGTCAGTTATATGTTGCATTATCGAGAGTTAGAAGTTTTCCAGATGTTGTTGTCAAGGTTGTAGATGGTCCTGAACAAGGCAAACTCTTGCCAAACTCAGAAAGAATATTTACAAGAAATGTTGTCTGTAATGAAATTTTATAGAAAAATTTCATGAGGTAAAAAAATAGAAAATTTTTCCTAAATATCTTCTTCAGATATTGTGTTTTACAGATTATAACAAAGTTTTACACTAAGGCAATATTAATTATACTTACTGTATTGTCATATACGTTTATATTTTATTTTTATTATTATTTTACTTTAGGCTTCTTGCAAAAATATTTTTGACAAAAAAAAATTAAGACAAGAAACAGAATGAGGTCAACGTCCCTTGCCGTTTAATATAAACTGTTCCTACTAATGTTTATGCACTACTGTTCTAGCAGCCATTATTGTAACGGGCTTAATGTCTAGTATTTTTATAATTCTTTCTTTCATATTAAATATCTTGTGCTCCAAAATTTTCAGAAAGTATTTTATTTGATGTAGCCTCACCGGCAGGTTCTGCAAGGTGTAAATGAGGACCCAACATTGTGTTGTCCATGCATTTCAAAACCTCCCTCTACTGGAGCTATCTTCAACGGAAACAAGTCAGAAACACAGATGGACGGGGATGCAAGCCATTGTGGGGATTCTATTTACTTTATTATACTTCGTTTAGTCAATAAGGCTTCATTACCTTGATGTTAGGTCACATTTACCTTCTGCCCCCCAGGAAATCAAATGAGAATTTATAACATCTTGACAGGTGCTGAAAAAAATAGCTCTTAGTCCATTATTTATATATTTCATGGTTTACAGAATTTGTTTGGAATGCCCCAAGTGAAGTTTGCACCTACTTTCATAATCTCTCTAACACCCTTGGGGAAGCATGAATTAGATGTCCTCCACTATATAAACCATCACCTTTAGTACTGGAAGGTCACCCTTTCCTTCATCCTCACAACTTGATAGTCAGGTAAGGAGCAAAAAACAGACTTTATATTTCTTTATTTGTACTTGTGCTTTTAAAGGGACTGCTATGTATTAGAAAACAATAAAAACTGTGAGTTTATTTAAATTGACTTGTCACTGGTAAACTTGTAATGTTATGATATATATTTCTGACAAACTGCAGTACAAAAAATCTGAAATTACTAATAAAAGGACAGCAGTGCGTATTTTCTGTACAATACTTCCTTGATATTTCCCATTTTCTTCAATTCAATAACTTTAGGAGTTTATAAACTTATATCTAGATAATATTTATATCACTAGCCACTGAACAAAATTTGTACTGATTTCTGTGGCAATATGAAATCAGCCAAATGGCTGAGAATTTAATAAATGCTAACTCAGAATTTTTTGTTGAAGTGTAAGTAAACAAAGTAAGAGCTAGCAATTAAACTCTGTATGATGTGTAATCAATCATATATGTCTGTCTCAGGTATAATAACCATTAGACAGGTAAGAAATTTAAAATAATTACATAATTTGCTTAGTGACAGATGTAATTAAGTGTCGGCTGTATAATAATTAAACACTTTATTGATAAATTCCTCAAATATTACAGTTAGCTGCGATAAACAATAACTATTCCTTTATGTCCAAAATAAAATAACATTATCAAACTCATATAATCAGGATCACAGAGGGCTGGAATCTATCACCACCATATTTACCCTAAATTCGTTTTCTCTCTGCATTCATTCTAAGTATAACAATTAAATCGAACGAACAACTTTTGACAGAAATGTTCTTAAAAGTCAAGGTTATGCACACATAAAACATGCTACGTTCAAATTCTTTTCTCAGTAGTTGTCTCTATTGAATTTTTTGTTGGCTAATCTTGTTTTTGTCTCACATACCAAAGACATGCCCCCTAGGTTGATTGACCCTTTGTTATTGTGACTATCGGTGTGAGTGTGCCCAGCAATAGACTGGCGTCTTGTGCAGGATTTGCCTCATTCCATGCACTTGATGTAACCAAGATGGGCTCTGTCCTCCTGCAACTCTGAACTCCATGAGATGGGTTTTAGAAGCCTATGTCATGTTGTTAAATATACTCAGGCTCAAAAAACAAGACATGTCTTCTAACTTGGAAAGAGCACTGGCAAGTAGGGACTCCTTTTTTAACCTTCCTATGCTTGTAACTGTCCATTACTGGGCAGCAGAGCCTCGTAAAAGACAAGTTCATTCTGTAACACAACAGTTTGTCACTGAGCCCATCCACACAGCCATCCACTCTGAGCAGGCCAAATTAAAATTGGCAATTGATTGTGTACTGAGCTCTGCTTGTTTCATACTGCTTTTATTTTCTACATTTCTTCTTCTTCTTTCAGCTGCTCCTATTAGGAGTTGAAACAGCAGATCATCTTCTTCCATATCTTTCTGTCTTCTGCATCTTGTTCTGTTACACCCATCACCTGCATGTCCTCTCTCACCACATCCATAAATCTTCTCTTAGACCTTCCTCTTTTCTTCTTCCCTGGCAGCTCTATCCCTAGTATCCTTTTCCTAAAATACCCAGCATCTCTCCTCTGCACATGTCCAAACCAACGCAATCTCACCTCTCTGATTTTTCTACCAACCGTCCAACCTAATTCAACCCTCTAATGTTCTCATTTCTAATCTTGTCCATCCTCGTCACACCCAATGCAAATGTTTTATTTTCTACATTTCTAATTATTTAAATTACTCTTGTTTAATTTTAGCATTTATTTTATTAACATCTTGTAGAATGTTTGCTCCCCTGTCTAAGGCTGGCATAGATTCCCCTGTGAGTAAAATTTGGATTAAACAAATAGATTTCTTAAATTGCATCATCCATTTTATTTTATTTTATTATGTTTGTTAGTTGTCTACAAAATTCTTTCATTGTTTTCATATCTAAATAACCATTATTTTTAAAATTTTAATTAAAAAAAATTTTTCAATGTATTTTGACACACCTAAAAAAGAATTAACCAGAAGCATAACCCTCTTACTATTGCCATTAGTTGGTTTTTAGATTTCATCTTTTCCTGTTGTCATTAAGTCATACTCAAAAGACAATTGTCTCAATCTCCTTTCATTTGAAAACCATCTTTCAGTATTACATATTGCTTTAAGTTCTCTCTAGAGTTTGATCTGCTTTTTCCAATGTCTTTTGATCACATTTTTTTCTTTAACCT
Source organism: Polypterus senegalus (assembly GCF_016835505.1). Taxonomy (NCBI): domain Eukaryota; kingdom Metazoa; phylum Chordata; class Cladistia; order Polypteriformes; family Polypteridae; genus Polypterus; species Polypterus senegalus. The sequence continues at coordinate 53,300,000 of NC_053164.1, forward strand.
TGTTCCACATTTTTCTGGTCTTAATGTTCTCATTCATTTTTTTCTCTTGCCTTAAAATTAGTTATTCTCATACAGCATATATTTGTCTTGCTCAATGCTCACATTTAGTTTCTTAATTACTATAGAAAGCAGCTGATGGTCTGACCGTGGTGGTATCAAGCTCAGATGCTGGGGGGCCTAAGTGAGCTCTTTCTAGCTGTTAAAGGAATTTATTACTTTACACAATTTATTTTTGCTATCCTGTTGTTACATAAAATGAGGGCAGATAACCTGAATATATAAAGAATTTAAATGAGATCAGTGCCCTCTCTTTCATTTTTTATTATTGTATTTTTTTTCTATTTCAAATTTCTTTAATTAAGTTATAGTATCCGTTTGTCTGTTGCCTGAATTATAGAGACTGTACTCACTGTAGCCATTCCACAAACTACAGGGAGGGGTACTTGGGGGTAGGTGCAATTAAATGGCATTTGCTGTAGTATTCTCAACAGCAACATTTGTGATACACCATATATTGGATTGAAAATGCACTGCAGTTAATTACCTCATGCACTACAAATCACTTCCAATAGATGTCACTTCACATACACTACTCGAAAAGAACCAGCACAGTGCTGGATGTAGAAGTAACTACCTCTGCAGCCGGGAGCTGAATGTTAAGTAGGAGGGACAATGTTGAGTGTGAGGGGACATACTGGATGCCCAATGAATGCCCAATTACACTATGGTAAAGATTATGGCTTGTGGGAGGGTCAGATGTTAAGAGCCCATAAACCCTCCTACTCTACACTGTAGTCCCTCCCACTCAACTTTGCCCCTCCTGCTCGACATTCGGGCACTTGCTACAGTGATACCCTTCTCTGAGTATATGAAGTATTATACCAGAATTATTAGAAAAAATACCAGAAAATAAAAAGGCTGGTAGAAAACATAGTCCCCCTGGAGACTATTGACTGCCACACAGAGGGCTGTCTTTATAGATGTTTATTGAATTTATTGTTTATTTACATGATTTGTTCCTGTCGCTCTCATTTTGCTATATTAATGAGGGCAAATCATGAGAATGTCTAATTGACTTGAAAGAGATTAATACTTCCTCTTTCATTGTTGTTTTTCCATTATTTTTTCTATTTGAAATGTCCCTTATTATGTTATAGTGCAATAGTTGTTTGAAATGATGAGATGAAGAAGGTACAGTGTCATTTTGCCTGTTGCCCCAATTATTGTACTGTATAGAATTGGATGTAGCATTCTCTAAAGCAGTTCTAATGTTTGTGATGTGCCATCTGTTGCAATAAAAAAGTCATTGCATTTTACTACTATACACACTTTCATCATTGAAATTTGGATGTTTTAACAAGCCCTGCTGGCCAGAAGCCTTATAGGTCAGCTGCACTTAACCTAAAAGAGATGCATATGGCTTATACCAAGTCGAAGAATGGGATCATGTGCAAAGTCTTAAAGAAATACACCATCAAAAAATGTTATTTTGTTGTTAATGTGTTACTTACACCATGTAGTTTGTGTTTTTGTGGTAAAGCAATATAACAGCATTTCTAACTGAATTTGACCCAATGGTGACGAATACTGGACAGCAGCAAACAATATCCAAAACATTTATGAAAAAATCTCATGCCACATAATCTACACATTAAGTCATCTTGTTGTACGGTAAAGATGTGTAAAATGCACATTTTTTTTTCTAAAATATTTTTAAATAAAAAACTCTAGAAAATGAAAATAGACCACAAAAAGGAATCCTCTTCATACAGGATCACACTGGAGAACAGACCTGGCAGCATATTCATTTGCCCTCCAAATAGCACAGCTGATAGAAAATAACATTAGAACAAGGCAGCTTGTGCACATACAAGAAGTCTCACTTTACCATGACTGTCTGTGTCTGTGCATTTTTGGTTCAAACGTGCTTGTTCTTCACTCAGTGAAGTGATGGTTAAGCTTCGGCAGGAGTTGGCTTTCATTTTTCATGTATAAATGGAACCTTGGATTGTGAGTAACTTGGTTTGCGAGTGTTTTGCATAGTCCATATATGCTTTGTCTGCCGAGCGTCACGTGATCACAACTGAGCTGATGGTTCTTCTCTCTTTCGCTGCTGGATTGTGGGCAATCGTCAGTCGGCGTGCCTCACTCATATAGTCAACATCCGTACAAGCGTATACTGTTTACTACAGCATTGTGACCACGTGTGTGTGCTGTGACATGTGAGTACCCATATTGCACCCTAAAACACGAAGCTGAGTCTCAGTACTTCAGCTTGAAACAGGAACAACGCGGTTATTTACTGTAGCGGGATCTGTCATTCTCTTATACACAGACACAGTCAGGCAGGGTCATGCCCAGGTTAGTGGCCAAGTAATACTGTGGCCTGCGCATTTATAAAGTTCCTTGTTTCTTATATCACCCATCAACGGCAGGTGCTTATAGCATAACCGCCCAGAGGGGACTGGGCGGTCTCTTGGTCTGGAATCCCTGCAGATTTCATTTTTTTTCTCCAGCCGTCTGGAGTTTTTTTTTTCTGTCCACCCTGGCCATCGGACCTTACTTATTCTATATTAATTAATGTAGACTTATTTTTATTTTTTATTGTGTCTTCTAATTTTCTATTCTTCATTTTGTAAAGCACTTTGGGTTACATGTTTTCTTGTATGAAAATGTGCTATATAAATAAATGTTGTTGTTGTTGACCGTGATCTTTTCGGATTCGCTTTTACGGCAAGCTGCTACAGCGCTGGGTGCCTGCGGTTGCTTCCACGTGTCATTGCATTGGGTGAAATCCCACAAGAGTTTAGAAACTCACCCACACCAGCCATGATTATTTTCAAAGGTGCAGGTTAATTTGTTTTATGTATTTTTACTTTAGATTTTGTATTAATCATTTTTATATGAATAGTTTTGGGTTGTGGAATGAATCATCTGAGTTTCCATTATTTCTTATGGGGAAATTTGCTTTGATATACGAGTGCTTTGGATTGCGAGCACATTTCCGAAACGAATTATGCTTGCAAACCAAAGTTCCACTTGTATTCATTCTTTCCCTGTCCGCTGTCTGTGAGGAGTTTGTGCCTCACCAGTTTCTCCAGGTGTGAGGCGTCCCTCTTCTTTATGCAGCCTCACCAGCACACCACCACGTAGAAGAGGGTGCTCGCCACAACCGCCTGATAGAACATCTGCAGCATCTTATTGCAGATGTTGAAAGACGCCAGCCTTCTAAGGAAGTACAGTCAGCTCTGTCCTCTCTTGCACAGAGTATCAGTATTGCAGTGAAGGAGTCGTTCTATAACTCTCTGATATTTGTGCAGATCTGTCTATGGAGTTCTCTGCACCGCAAAACATACCTTGACAAAGTAGTCGACAGTTTAAATATAAGAGGATTGTACTGTATGTATGACAGAGTTTTAAGATTAGTAAGAAACGAGCACTGCATGCTGCTATTCAATTTTATAATTATACCTTAGGTAAAAAGAATGCCTTGTTGGTACACTAAAAAAACTCCCATACAAATGCATAAAATTATTTTAGCACTAAACAATTTTGTGTACATAAGAATACATATATTTAAAATGTAATCAGTGTTTCAGCTGCCAGTATCAATTGTTTCAAAGTGCAAAAACAATAATGGGTCATTTTTGAAATGCCGTAGACTCACAACGTTTCTGTATTAAAACAGTGAATGTCTTTAAAAATTTTGAATGTAATATGAATATATTGTAGTACTATAGTCATTGTTTTCTAAAAATTCTGATCCACCTTGATTAGTTTTTCTCATATTAAAAAAAAAGTACAAAACTCTAAAAAAAGGCTCTGTATAAAAAAGAAAATGTTTGTAAATTGTTTATTGTCTATTTCATTCACAAAGAACTTACATATGAGATATTTTATACAATATCGATTTCCACATAGTAAGAAGCACTTACAAGAAGTCCAGGGAATATGTCTGGAGGTATGAACTATAGTGAAATAATGGCGCTGAATCTTTATTTGAAATAATGAATGAGATAAACAGAATACAGAATACAGAATCTAGAATCTTAATGGTTTGATAAAAAATGATAATATGGATCATCAAGCTGCGGTGGGCTGGCACCCTGCCCGGGGTTTGTTTCCTGCTTTGCGCCCTGTGTTGGCTGAGATTGGCACCAGCAGACCCCTGTAACCCTGTAGTTAAGATATAGCGGGTTGGATAATGGATGGGTGAATGGACTATCAAGTACTTTATGTAATCTTTTGCAAGGGTGCAGTATGGATGATAAAGATAAACACAATACATTTTAATAATAAGTGGATAGTATTTTATTTCAGTTTACCACTGTGCTCTCCACCATTTAAAAAGATGTAAAAACATTTCAAATATTACAAAAGGCATACTTTACAGCTTTTTGTATAATACTCAACAAATAAAAAAGAGAAGCAGCAAATTAATATCTTTTTTTTATTTTATTAATTTTATTGTAATCTTTCCATAGATCAATTTTTACAAAAAAAGTAGGATGAAAACAACTTAACCCTCAGCCCTAAGAAAGAGAGCATGGCCAACGGAGTAAAACTTAAGGCTTGTGAACATACCTGAATTGATTAATTTAAAAGGGCAATAGAGATGAATGGAGAAGAAAAAGAAATGTGGAAATAATTGCTTCCTCAGTGCTTTAAGAGCTTATTCTAAAATATTACTGATTAGATCCTGCCAGGTTTTGAAAAAATTCTGTAATGATCCTCTAACTGAGAATTTGATTTTTTTTCCAATTTCAAATAGTATAAAACATCGGTTTCCCACTGACTTAACAGAGGAGAGTTAGGATTCTTCCAGTTTAGCAAAATAAGTCTGCGTGCCAAAAGTGTAGTGAATGCAATCACAGTTTGTTTGTTCTTCTCCACTTTAAAACCATTTGGAAGAACACCAAACACAGCTGTTAATGGGTTAGGAGGGATTGTGACTCCAAGGCTTGCTGCAGACCCAAAACATGTGACCCAGTGAAGCTGGGACTTGATTGCAGCATTCGCAAGCAGCAAATTAATATCAAATGCAATATTAACACATATGAAATATTCAATGCTTTAAACATTTTCAAAAAATTAAGTTTTAAAAAAGGTTATTATTGTCCTATTGTTTCTCACAAACTACCACATATAAGCATTATAATACATACTTGAAGAAAAAAACCTTCATTTTATTTATTGTAATTTTTGGTTACAAAGTACATATAAATAAGAGAGTTGTTCAAGTAAATAAGTTTTAAAAGCAAGGAATACATATTTAACTTAAGTTGTTATAATTTTGAAAATTAAAATTGATGTCCGTTTAGAAAACCTGCTTAATTTTTTCTGAGGGTGATACAGCCTATCTTAGGAACATCAGTCACAAGGCAGCAAACGACTCTGTAAAGAAAGCAATGCATGCAAATTCACTCATAGTGGGGAAAATGTATGCACCCCAACTGAGCCAACATGCATGCGTCTGAAAGAAACAGCAGTATTAGGAAAAAGAGCACAAGAAGAAGATGGATATTATACATAGAGAAGACGTCTAGGTTGGGAATCAATCATAGTCTTCTAGAAATATAAAGTTCAATTAGCCAAAATATTGATGTGTTTGTAAATTAATTTTTAATTGAGGTTCCTAATCTTGTATAATGGCTTTAAAAAGTCATAACCTTATATTTTAAACAGGTTAAGAAGAGCAGAACAAAAAAATGGAATTTGAAACAGTTACATTTCACTATCGAAGAGTAGAAAGACCTGCAATCTTCCAACTATTGGCAAACATAACTCAATTGGATTTGAATGTTGAGGCAAACCCTGGAGAACTGATACTCAAGTCAGCAAAAGCAATTCCTGTCCTGAAAGACAAGGAGGGTGTAGTATTGATTGCTGCTACAGAGTTTGGCAAGGGTCGAATGGTAGTTTTTGGCCATGAAGCATATCTAAAAGAGCCTAAAATCCAAATGTTTATATGCAATTGTGTGAAATGGCTGAAATCAAATCCAGATGCTGTGGTGGGTATTCCTAAATACTATGAGAGTGTTGCAAGCATTCTCACAGCTGCTGGCCACAAGGTCAAAGTATCAGACAAGTTTGACAGAAGTATGGGAGTGTTCTTCATCAACGGACAGGAACAAATCTCACAGCTCTCTGAAATCACTGAATTTATCAAGGGAGGCGGGGGAGTCATGATTGGAGCCCAGGCTTGGTATTGGTGCAGTTGCAATCCTGGCAAAGATCCCTTGGCTCACTTTCCTGCAAACAAGTTCACAGGATTGGCGGATATCTATTTTGGACCAAATGCCAGACCCCCGGGCTGTTTTACAATTCACACTACAACATGTCCTGAGAAGTGAGTATTCTTAATCACCTTTATTTTATTATATCATTTTTTGTGTTAATGGATTTTCTTGTTTTATGTTTTCCTATGGTTATGAAGTTCATAATAAAATTCATATCCACAGACATCTCACATTCCATAACAAACATTTGAATATTATTCTGTAAATTCTATCCTGTAGGACAACTTATTTGAAAACTATATCAACTTTAAAAGCCTTTTACTTAAAAAAAAAAACTACTAAATTTGAAAACTGGCAATCCACAAACCATGATACACAGAGGATTTCAACAGTTTTCTCTTGTGGTAATAGAAACACTAAGTGTAAACTTGAAAAATAGCAAAATAGCAAAAATTTGTGAATATTTGAATAACACCTCAATAAAAATACAATGTGATGCTGTGTTCCTCTTTTATCACAACCTTCAGTAATTAAACTTAGTGTGGAAATAAATAATACATTAAAAGTATAGTATAGGGATTACAGGCTGGTATATTGTTTCCTGCATTTGTCAGTGCTTTGTTTCTCTTTCATGACATATCGTGCTATACTGCATAACTGAAAAATGTATTTATTAGGAGGCAATTGTAAAGACACTTACAGCATCATTTAAAATTGCTTTGGTTAAAATGGTCCATGTTTTTACTATCTTACAACAGGTCAAAAACATTTATAAAGCCATCTGATAAGACGCCTGCAATCTTCCAGCTATTGGAGAACGTAACTGAATTGGATCTGACCATTGAGGCAGACCCTGGAGAACTGATAGTCAAGTCAGCTAAGGCAATTCCTATCCTGAAAGACGAGGATGGCACAATATTGATGGCTGCCACAGAATATGGCAAGGGTCGAATGGTAGTTTTTGGCCACGAGTCTTATCTAAAAGAGCCTAACATCAAGAAGCTTATATGCAATTGTGTGAAATGGTTGAAACCAAATCCAGATGCTGTGGTAGGTATCCCTAAATACTGTGAGAGTGTTGCAAGCATTCTCACAGCTGCTGGCCACAAGGTCAAAGTATCAGACAAGTTTGACAGAAGTATGGGAGTGTTCTTCATCAACGGACAGGAACAAATCTCACAGCTCCATGAGATTACTGAATTTATCAAGGGAGGTGGAGGTGTCCTGATTGGAACACAGGCTTGGTATTGGTGCTGCTGCAATCCTGGCAAAGATCCCTTGACTCACTTTCCTGCAAATAAACTCACAGGATTGGCGGATATCTATTTTGGACCAAATTCCAGAGCACGGGGCTTTTTTACAATTCATATGATAACATGCCCTGAGAAGTGAGTATTCTTGGTCACCTTTATTTTATCGTAGTTTTTTTTTTGCATTAATGGACTTTCCTGTTTTTTTCGTTGCCTTCTATTTTATAATAAAATTCATGTCCACAGACACCTCAAATTCCATAGCACACGTATAAATATTATTCTGTAAATTGTATACTGAATGTCAACTTATTTGAGAACTTGGTCCGTTTTTAAAAGCCTTTGACTGAAAAAAGTATTAAATTTCAAAACTGGCAATCCACAAACCATGTTAAAAAATGTAAAACTTAAATATATAGAGTATTTTCTCTTGTGGTATTAGAAATACTTAGTGGAAACCTGAAAAATAGCCGATAGAAATAATTTGTGAATATTTGAATAATACATCAATAAAATTGGAATGTGATGATGTTTTCCTCTTTTATCACAATTTTCAGTAATTAAACTAAGCGTGGAAAAAGCTAATAAATTAAAAGTGTAAGAATTACAGGCTGCTGTGTTGTTTCCTGTATTTGTCAGTGCTTTGGTTCTGCTTCAGTAAAACTTGACATATGGTACTGTAATCCATAAGTGAGAAAATGTATTCATTATCAGGCAATAGAAAAGACATTTACAATATAATTTATAATAACTTCAGTTAAAATAGTCCATGTTTTTACTATCTTACGACAGGTCAAAAACAAGTATTAAGACAACTGAGCAGGTGCCTGCGATCTTCCAGCTCCTGGAGAACATAACTGTATTGGATTTGAACATTGAGGCAGACCCTGGAGAACTGGTAGTCAAGTCGACTAAAGCAATCCCTATCCTAAAAGACCAGGCTGGTGCAGTATTGATGGCTGCCACAGAGTATGGCAAGGGTCGAATGGTAGTTTTTGGCCACGAAGCATATCTAAAAGAGCCCAACATCCAAATGCTTATATGCAATTGTGTGAAATGGCTGAAATCAAATCCAAATGCTGTGGTGGGTATTCCTAAATTTTACGAGAGTGTTGCAAGCATTCTGACAGCCGCTGGCCACAAGGTGAAAATATCAGACAAGTTTGACAGAAGTATGGGAGTGTTCTTCATCAACGGACAGGAACAAATCTCACAGCTCCCTGAGATTACTGAATTTATCAAGGGAGGCGGAGGAGTCATGATTGGAGCCCAGGCTTGGTGCTGGTGTAGCGAAAACCCAGGCAAAGATCCCTTGACTCACTTTCCTGCAAACAAACTCACAGGATTAGCAGATATCTATTTTGGAGCAAATAAAAGACCCCGGGGATATTATACAATTCATTTGACAACTTCTGGGGAGTGAGTATTCTTGGATCACCTTTATTTTCGTATTATTAATTTCAGTGTGTTCTCCAGTTTTTTACTGTGATTATACAGTTCATAATAAAATTTATGTCCTCAGATAACTGAATGCTGTTAAAGAAAAATTCAGATTCCATAATAAGTTATCTGATGAAAGAAAACTTAGTGGAAGTGTGAAAATGATATTTAAAATATTTTCTCCTTGTTTTTATTTTGGTTTTGAGAGAATAGAATTATCCTGTATATCACAAGCAAACATCAACAACATTAATTTCTATAGCACTTTTTCCTACACAGAATGTAGCTCAAAGTGTTTCAAAAATGTCAAATAAATATTTACAAGAAAGAAAAACAAATTAGAATTGTAAATATTAATAATGAATAAGTAATAAAAAATATCAAAAAGGTAAAATAATTTAACTGTCTAGTATAAATTATAATAAGCATTGCATTTCTTTTGATATTTATTTGTTCCTGTTATTATAAACATTATTGCACATGGTAGTGTAAGTTATGTGGTAATATACAGTAATCAAAAGAATAACTATTTACACATGAAAGAATTTCTGTACAGTTTTCAGGTTACTTGTTAATATTGTGATACGTCACCTTCTTAGCATAATCCATTAAGCACCAGAATTTAAAGGTTAAGTTGTGTGAGCTTTTAAAGCATTTTACTAATAAAACATATTAAATTTAAAATTGGCAGCTCATAAACCATGTATAAATATAAAAACTTTAACTATACACAGTATTTCATCATTTTGTTCTAGAGATAAAAGAATCCCTAATTTGAAACCGGAAAAATAACTTACTATAATAATTTCTGAATATTTATATAATACATTAATAAAAAATTGCAATATTTTGTCTGTGTTTTATTTACAACTTTCTGTAATTTAAATAAAATACAATAAGGATTGTAGGCTCTTATGTTATTCTTACATTTGTGATTGATAGAAGATAATCAGAAACAGTTTGTTTCTGTTTCAGTAAAACTTCAGATACGGTCCTATACTGTATAAGTGAGAAAATTGTATTCATTAGGAGGCAATAGCAAAGACATTTACAATATAATTTATAATAACTTCAGTTAAAATGGTTCATGTTTTTACTATCTTACGACAGGTCAAAAACATTTATTAAGACATCTGATCAGGTGCCCACAATCTTCCAGCTGCTGGAAAACATAACTGTATTGGATTTGAACATTGAGGCAGACCCTGGAGAACTGGTAGTCAAGTCGACTAAGGCAATCCCTATCCTAAAAGACCAAGCTGGTGCAGTATTGATGGCTGCCACAGAGTATGGCAAGGGTCGAATGGTAGTTTTTGGCCACGAAGCATATCTAAAAGAGCCCAACATCCAAATGCTTATATGCAATTGTGTGAAATGGCTAAAATCAAATCCAAATGCTGTGGTGGGTATTCCTAAATTTTACGAGAGTGTTGCAAGCATTCTGACAGCCGCTGGCCACAAGGTGAAAATATCAGACAAGTTTGATAGCAGCATGGGAGTGTTCTTCATCAACGGACAGGAACAAATCTCACACCTCCCTGAGATTACTGAATTTATCAAGGGAGGCGGAGGAGTCATGATTGGAGCCCAGGCTTGGTGCTGGTGCAGTGAAAACCCAGGCAAAGATCCCTTGACTCACTTTCCTGCAAACAAACTCACAGGATTAGCAGATATCTATTTTGGACCAAATAAAAGACCTCGGGGACTTTTCAGAATTCATTTGACATCAAGTCTTCAGAGGTGAGTATTCTTTGTGATCAGTTTTATTTTTTCACTTTCTAGGGGTGTGGTAAATGAGAGTATATCCATGTCCCACTCATAAATGAGGGCAAGGACATTGAAGTCGGTCTTGATTACAACACTACCTGCATTATATTTCAGTTTTCTCATTGTTATAAGATGAAAGTAAATTTAATATAAACTTTGAAATACACTCTGATGAACTTCTTCTTCTTTGAATTCTCAAAAGCAATGTCTACATTAAAGGATCAGATAAGTATGGTATTGTCTGTATTATGACACAGTAGTATGGTAAGGGTCAAACGGTTGTGCTTAGTTATGTGAAATGCAGGAACAATCCTCATACTGCATATGCTAGGTCTTAAGTAACTTTGTGAGTTAGCCAAATCCAAGTGCTATAGTTGGTCTTCCTAATTTCTTTAAAAATATTGCAGGCTTTCTCATTGTGGTAATGGATGAAGTGAAAAATATCAGATTTTTTTCATAGCAGCATGGGTGTCTTCTTCATTACTTGGCAGGATGAAATTGGGCAGCTTCATGAAATAGCAAGGTTCTTCAAGATAGGCAATGGAGTATTAATTGGAGCACATTCATGGTGTTGGAACAATTGTAATCATGAGAAAGATCTAAGGGTGAATTTTCCCTTAAATCACCAATCTGGGAAATGTTGATTTTGGACCCACACGTAGACTTTATGAATATTGTCCTAAAAAACAATTTGAGACTATGTCTGTTTTGCCATTCGATGTATTCATTGTATTGATATTGCTTTACTTCATACTGCATTATTTAGGGTCTCTGCCTGAAGCTGTCAATATGAGAGTAAATTGTGAATTTATAGCCGAAAGAAGAAGATTACTCACAGCTAGATTTCACAGATTTCTTGTTTTGTACAATTTATATGTTTCAGTACTCTGACTAGGATGATTTTCTCTTTCTTCTGACTTCACATTGTCATTCTTTATGAAGATGATGGAACAATATCTTGTCATCTTTTTACAGATGATCTATTATTGATAGTGGACCTTTGGTGGTCCAGAAAAAGCAAATCAAATGTTAACCTAATTCACAGATATTTGAGATATGGAAGAGTACTAGGAGAAAAGCCACATTACCATAACAGAGAATATGCAAACTTCACATAATCAACTACAAACCACAAACTAATCACTTGTCCCTGAAGCAGCATGGCGTAGCAATAACCTCTGCAGTACCACTCAGAAGTATATGAAAACCGTTGCGCTTGTCACCTGATTTAGTAACTATAACACACATATTTCAAATCAGAAATAAACATTTTTTAATATATTTAATAATAAGCTAAATGTTTAAGTTTGTGCATATATAGCACATTTAAGATTAATAACAACTGTAAGGAAACCATTAATATGCTGTTTTCTGCAGTGACAAACTCTTTTATGTACTGTGTATTTTCGGCTGTGATACTATTTTTAAACTACTGTAGCAAAACATACTGAATGCGGGTTAATATTCAACACCAACAAGGGTTTCATGTTAATTAATCAATTAAAAGAGCAAATAGACTTCAAGCTGCGCATTCCTTCTTATTTTAAACACATTTTTTTACATTTTTTTTTCTTATGGACCTCAGAAAACTCCATATCAAGACAAACTGAGTTCTTGCAGAGTAGTCTGCTATTAAAAAGGAAATGTCTGCTTTTCCTCATTGGACAGAAAACATTTTTCTGAAAAAAAATAAAAATAAATAAATAAATAAAAGTAGTAACCTGCAATTTCTTATTTCACATCTTAATCTTCTTTGCTTATACTGAAAATATTTAACTGTTTTAGTGTTACTCTGATGATCTCATATGTCACAATCTTGCAATTAGTCTAGCTGCTGTTTTCCAGACTTCTTTAGAACTGTTTTACATTTTTTTGTATTACATACACTGAAATCTAACACACTATTTCAGGTCTGCCCTCATAACTATATAATACAATTTACGAGTAACATCTTGACTTGTATTCAGCATACTGTACTCAGTAGAGCTTGATTATTTTGCCTTCTTTAAAGTATATTATCTGCATGTGTAACAATGACAAAAGTCTACTACAACTGCTATAGCTTTTGGACTTGTAACTTGTTTTGATATTTTTAAAACCATTATTGTTATAGACAGAGATTATGCTCAAACTAAAAGCAGCGTCTTTAGGGTACTTCAAGAGCAGGAGTACAGGTAAACGATGTTCGTATTAATAGAAGCAAATGAAAACTGCTAGGAACCTCATAGATAGTGTGCTGATTATGGGGAGAGAAATTAATAAGTTATGTATTGGTATGTATATGAGAACAAATGTGAGCAGCAGGCATTTTGAAGGTTTTGGGTTGTATGTAAAATACAACTGAGCGGGCATTTGACTGACAAATGCTGCATTCACATTCATATGGTGTCTCACCTTTCCACTTTGTTCATTTAAACATTTGAGTTTGTTTTGATAGAAGTTTAAAATTTACTGTTTGGTCACTTATTTATTCTGTGCAAGTGAAATTCAAACTAAACACATCAAGAGTGCATCACATTATTCCAAATACAATTCAACTACAAAAATACACCATCATGCCGAACTGATTATTAAGTTATATGACATTCTCCAACCGCTCTATCCTAACTACAGGGTCACAGGGATTTGCTGGAGCCAATCCCTGCCAGCACAGGGTGCAAGGCAGGAACAAACCCCGTGCAGGGCGCCAGCCCACCGCAGGGTTTACACACACACCAAGTTTTAGACAAGATATTACTTTATCCAAATTATAAACACTATTTTGAAGTAAAATTATTTTATTTATTAAATAAGATGAAAAGTCACAACCAGACTAAACTGCGTAGCAAAGTGCTGAAATAACAAAATGCTGGTTAAAGCACAAAGATTTTGCTAAATGTAACATGAACATGAGCTGTGAGCTCTGGATTAGTAGACTGAAAACTGTCACCAAAAATAGAGACAGAATGCTTTCGCTTATGGTGTGTTTTCACTTTAACATGTGGTCAGCAACACCCCGTCCACTCCTGCCTAATGAAGAACATGAGCAGGAATATCTCAGTATCCACAATGCTGATTTTACGAACAATTTTTACCAGCCCTTGCAACATTTTTTTATTAAGGAATGAGGATTTTGGAGGGATGGAAACTGGATTAATATCCAAACCACTGTGCCAGTGTGTAAAATTAAATATTTGTCAGTTGATTTATATTTTAGATAACTGATTTTGGAATACACACAATAGCCAGACCCTAAGTGCAATGGGTGTAACTAGTGAGATACAGACGCTGTACACATGTAAACTGTAAACTAAGTGCACACACGATTGGGGTTTAAAAAAGAAAAAGAGATATTTTAAACAGGGAGGACAAGAATTCAAGGTGAAGCCTAGTAATCTGATCCTTTGTGATGTAGGTAACCTGAATGCTTACTGATTTACCATTAAGATATTTTTACTGAAGGGCATATTTGTTCTTGAATGATTTTAAAAAGAATGATCAAAGTTGAATGCAGTGAGCAACAGAGAAGTAGAAAAGAGAATTTAAGTTGTGAAACTTGATGATGTGAACAAGAAAAGTACTAAAAATACAGAGAAGGTGAATTGTAAACATCTGTACTAATTATAACACTTACATTTTATTGCATTATAAGCTACCAGTAACGACGTACTGCACGATAACGTGCAGTGAATATACTGTACATGACTTGAGCATTCCTAATGTCATCCTCTTTCTCTGTACGTTTAGCATTTGTTTGCTCAGAGGTTCATGCACTTGCAGCTTCCTGAGCAGCTCTTCTTTTCTCCACCCTAGCGGCCCACTGATTCTCTTCTTTCGTCGGCATGTTTTCACATTAAAACTGATTAAGTCAGTGTTTGTGTTGCAATTAGTTAGTACATTTTTTTTTTTAATTTTTCACTTAAGCTGGCACTTAAGTCTTCAATCTGCCTCAAAAATAATTTAAGATATGAAGAGGTAGGGGAAGTAACGGTGAAGGTGATAGGGATGAGAGCGGCGTCCATATGCTTGCGCCGAATGGCTGCTCTGCTGGCCGCTGCCAAGAGTTGATTCTACAATCAAATAAAATAAAAATAAAAAGAGGAATAACCTCTGCGGTGGGTTGGCACCCTACCCGGGTTTGGTTTCTGCCTTGTGCTTTGTGTTGGCTGGGATTGGCTCCAGCAGACCTCCGTGACCCTGTGTTCGGATTCAGCGGGTTGGAAAATGGATGGATGGATGGAATAACCTTGGAGGTCAATTAGCACCCCGAAAGTGGATAGTAAACGTCATGTAGTATATGTGTACCAAATTTCAAGTCAATCGGTCAAACGGTTTGCGAGCTACAGGTGATTTGAAATCCTGGACAGAGAAATGAACAGCCACGGTAGCGTATTATATATAAAGATTTTGTCTTTATTAACAATGATAGATACATGTAATGGGATAGAAATGCTACTTTATAAATTGTTTTATAATGCTTCTCATCACCAATATTTGTTTCATAAGGTTAACGCAAGGAGCACCTGAAGCATTTGGTACATTTGGAACACACCTAGTGCATGGAGAACATGGAGAACATGGAGAACATGGAGGACATGGAGGACATGGAATTCATATGACACATGGAATGCATGGAGAACATGGAATATGTGGAGCACTTGGAGGAAATGAAAAACATGTTCACTCCGCAGAAACATTTGTTAAGGAGCAGGAAAGTGGACTTCATCGGGAGGTCCAAAACGTACCAGGTAAGTTAATCTTCTAGTGCCTCACTTGAATTAAAATAGTTTAACACAGAATGGATCTTTACCTGAAATACTTTAAAAAAGGAAAAAAAAAACTAATCAGTTAGTTGGACCACCTGTTTATATAAACAGTAATAAATGAACGTGTTGTTATTGATAATTTTCAGATATTATTTTCTTATTTTAATATTTTTAGTCTTTAAGTTGTACATTCAAAACATTTCTGACTTTGTTGAGTATTGTTGTGTACCCTCTAAGCCAAATACTTGCTGGAGAGATATTTCAGTTTTATTCAAACACTTATTTTTAAATGAGGAATATCAAGAAATTAGGTGAATTAAAGCACAGCATTTTAGCAGTCTAAGCTGAAAGTGCCACCAACAATATTCTCCATTTTACTGCAGCAGATCTACAACATTTATTATTGATTCTTCTTTTCAAAATACTGTTCTCATGTTTATTTCAGATGCACATCAATTCTGACAGATGTTGTAAAAATATTATTGCTAATTATTTTATGTTTGTTGTTTCCAGGGTTTTTTTATACTGAGCACAAGACAATTTCATACTGGAAGTAAAAACTGAAGACGTAAGACATGTTGATTTGAATATTCGTTCATTCTGAGCTTTATCTCTTTTCTAATAATGTTCTGAAAAAGACTAAAATGATAATAGAAATATTGCAATGCATGGCGTATGTAATCAACGACAATGATCAAGTGTATAATCAACAATGAATGATAATATTTAATGGGTTTTTGAAAACAAAAATCAGGAACTCAATATTTTATTTTAATTGAGCTTATGTAAAATCTGGGATCTTTGGGAACAAATGTAGTTCAACATGCCAAACATTATAACAACTTTAATTTAATATTTTAATCAAAAAATATGTTTAAATTGAAAGTAGACAGAGCATTTGCTGTTAATATTTTTTGTTACTGGTATCAGGGTTTAGAAAAAACTTTTATAAAACCAGCACTGCTTTACTAGAGCCTTAGTTTTACATCTTGCAGAGAGTTATGATTTGTGTGGAGTTTGAATGTTCTCCCTGTGTTTTTAAGTTTTTTTCTACAGGTTCTATTAATTTCCTCCAATGTTGCAAGACTTTCATGTTATTTCATTTTAAATTAGCCTCATCTGGGTCTGCACTTCAGAGTAATTTGACATTAAGCAGTTTTCTAAATGCAACATCAAAATCTGATTTACTCACATGCCCATAATCAATATTGCTGGCTAACTATAAAGAACAACTGCACATGTTTAAGACAAAGATCCTGCTGACAATTAAAAATTGCATGTCTCAGTTCCGGAGAAAATTTGATTGTTCCCTCGCTAATAGTTTAATAGTTAGTTTTTCTCATGATTTTCTTGATGATTTAGCTGTGATTATATTTTCTGTGCTACTTGATTCATTCCTTTATTGTTAAATTTAATCAATCAATAAATAAATGCATTAAATCTAAACTCTATTGAGTACATGGGTTTTCATTCCTTTTCTTGTTTTTTTATGACTAGATTCCCAGGTGCTGTTTTAGTATACAGGGATGAAATATTATTGAGACAGTTTGAGATTTTTTTATATTTAATATTGTAATTTAAATAATCAACTTTACAATGATAAATTCACTTTGGCAATCATACTGACTGCCATATATAGACGATGCCGCTTGCTGACTGCAAGAATGGTGTTTGCTGTCACCAGGTATGAAAATTTCTGTGTTTCGAGGCCAACATCATGATATAACCACATTTTTGCACAAGTCGACAGTCTCTGTTTCTGTTGTGACATTGAAGGATTGTTCTCGGCCTTGTGATCACAACCCGGAAGAGTGGCGTCTCTTCATTGATTCGTCAATGTTAAGCCTGAAAGCTGTTCTGCTACACAATGGCAACGTTTATCCTTCAGTACTTGTTGGCTATGCAGCACACATGAAAGAAACGTATGAGAATATGGAACTGTTGCTGAAGCACATCCAATATAGCAGGTACAACTGGAATATCTGTGGAGATCTTAAAGTCGTTGCTCTGTTACTAGAACTGCAGCTTGGCTACACAAAGTACTGTTGTTTCATCTGTGAATGGGACAGCCGTGCCAAAGAGTCGCACGTTTCTCAACAGAACTGGCCATTCTGTAAAAAGTTAGTTCCAGGACAGAAAAATGTACCACATTAATCGCTTGTCCACTCGGCAAAGATAGTTTTGCCTCCTCTTCACATAAAACTAGGACTCATGAAGAATTTCATGAAAGCAGTGAACAAGGAAGGTGAAGATTTTCGTTATTTAAGACAGATGTTTCCAAGAATAACTGACGACAAAATCAAAGAAGGCATTTTTATTGGCCCCCAGATCAGACATGTTATGAGTGACAAGCAGTTTGAAGATCTGTTAGTTGGGCCGGAAAAAATTGCCTGGAAAGCCTTCAAAGACATTATTGACAGTTTTCTGGGAAATTACAGAGCCCCAAACTACATTCAGCTGGTAGACAAACTTCTCAAACCATATAAGACAATGAAGTGCAACATATCACTCAAGATTCATTTCCTCCACTCACAATTGGACTTCTTACCGCAATTCTCGATGCTGTCAGTGACAAACATGCTGAAAGGTTTCACCAGGACATTGCTACAATGGAGAAATGATACCAGGGCAACTGGAATCCATCAATGCTTGCTTACTACTGTTGAACATTGCAACGTGATGCACCAGACATTGAATACAAATGAAAATCAGGAGCAAAACACTTTTAACTCTTTTGAATTTAAAAGCTTATGCGAAACATAAACGTGACTAAATACTTTATTGTCAGTAAACATATAAATGTCTATTTCTCAGAGTTCCAAAACTATATTTGTGCATAGCCAATAGGTACCTGTCACAATCCGCAAAAACGTTTCAGGAAGGAACACATTTCAAAAACATTGTTGTGCAGTGATTAGCAGCAAGAACTGGTCAATAATTAAGAAAATTGTTAGAATGAAAACCTGCAGCCTCAGTAGCGCTCTGGGGCCTCATTTATAAAGCTTGCATACGTACAAAAAGAGCTTTGAAATGTGTGTATGCAACTTCACAAACGTCAAGATGTATTAAAGAAAACTTGATGCGAAAGCTTGCATATATTTACGGCAACTCGTATACGCAGCATTTCGAAGAAACTGGGGAATGAAGAAACTTTTGATGAAGCAGTAAAATGCAGCCAAACAGGCAGCTAAATGACCATAATTTGAACAAATTATTATAATACAGTTATTATAATATGTGTTAATGTGAAACCTCAAAAGTGGTGTGCTGACTGCATTTCAGTTCCAATATAAGAGGAGCACTACTACAAATTTCCACTGAAGAACTTTTTTTCTTTTTTCTTCAGTTTGTATCTCCTACCTGTTGTTACTTCGCTGGGAACTGGCCGACAGGTTAAGAAAATTTCAGCCAAGCTTCACTCCGTTGTGTGAAGCTCCATTCATGCACAAAACTTGATTATCACAAGTAGAAAGTTGCAATAAATAATACATTTACAATTAACCAAGAATATAAAAGATCACAGAGCATTTTTTTTCATTTACTTTGTTTTAGCAAACCTTGGTTATTCCTGTGTTTAATACTATTCCTTGTATCAACATCGTGTCATTACATGAGCCAGGCAACATCGCTAGAACACAGAGGTGCGACGCTTTAATGCCACGCATCAACTTGCACACTCAGTTGCGGAGCACATGCGGATGCTGTTTAATGAAGGAGGCGGGGCCTCTATACATCAGGAGGGAGGCTGCGCTACCGGCCAATGAACGTCTGTAGCATCGTAATTACATATATAAGATTGTTAGCATCGAGGTGTGTTCACAAACACACTTGTATAAGTGATTGTGATTTATAACGGGTAACTAACATTGAAATGTGCGTGCACCAGGTTTTATAAATCTACATTATTTTGGCGTTCGCAATTTTCTGTTTTTTGTCGTGCACATTTTTTCACACTCTAATCCATGCAATTTTATAAATGAGGACCCAGTATCAGGCTTGAAGACCCCTGTTCTAAACTGTTCCTCTGTATTCATTTTTTTTTTTGTTCTTAAACAGCCTACACCAGTGTTTCCCAAACTCGGTCCTGGGGACCCCCTATAGCTGCAAGTTTTTGTTCCAACCAGATTCCTAATCACTGACAACACCTGATAACACTGATCTCATTTAATTAGCTGATATTATTTTTCTTTTATTCAACATTCAGAAAAGCACAGTAGCATGATTTTTACATTTATAAAACATTTAGAAATATTTCTGCTTTTTCTATAGATTTGAATGCTTAACTCTCTTTGGTTGATTTCATTATATTTTTCCCTTTCTCTGCGCAGTTTTTCCACTTCGTTGTATCTTATTAATGATAATTTAAAACGAGCAGAGCAGACACACAAGCAAACAACACTGAATAATCAAAGGCTGCTTTAGCATCAGACCCACTAATTAGTAAATAATGGATTAATTAAACAATTAGAAGACCTTGAAAAGTACATTAAAAAATACACTATTCCCATATAACATTTTAATATATATATTTTTAGCAAACTTAGTTTTCTAATTTCTATATTGTTCTCAAAACACAGAACTTGGGAAATATCAGTTAATTTAAATAGCCCAGGGGTTCAATTAAAAACAGGAGCTGATTGGAACAAAAACCTGCAGCCACAGGGTGTCTCCAGGACTGTTTGGGAAACACTGGCCTACACAATTGTCACACTTTAGATTATTATAGTTTTATTGATTTTTTTCCTGAACTCTCATTTTTTGAAACACATGCTGTTGAAAGAGAACAAGAATACGGAGGGTTTCCATATTTCTATGGTTAGATTAACTGAGAGTTGCACAGCAGCGAGTCACTAGCTAACATGGAGTTGGTAACTTGTAAATTAAAGGCATGCTGCTCAGCAAGTTGAGAGTTATTGTATATTCTTCAAGGAAAAAATAAAAAAAAAAAATTTTGCAAAGTGTGGATCAATGGATCATCTGGCTCCAATACAGAGAAGTGGTGTTGACATGTAGACTAAATGTCCTTGCGATGTCAAGAAAACTATTAACAGCGTACGCTTGGGCAATATACTGACGTTGGAAGAATAACAGCACTCTCTGAAGCTTCTTGACCAGGTTAAAATACACCAGTCATGCAGTCTCCTTTTTATTAAAAAATAAATAAAAATCTTTTTTACATGCACATGCACACCACCGTGCACCAAAATCACACAAGCACTTAACAAAGGGAACACATCTTTCAATTGAGAGCATTTTACATTTATATGTTAACAAGTGGAAAGCTGCCACACACTTTCTGTGAACCTACTTTGTAGATAGTGGCGACATTGTATTATCTTAAAGTCTTATTCTTTCTTTTTCTGATTCCTCTTTCTGCTTTTGGGCTTGCTGTGTCTGTCAGCTTTTGGCACCCACGGTCTACACAGGCGTCAATAGCTCTTAATTCTTTGTGCCCCCTTTTACAGGGTGATTTTGGGAGGGTAGGTTAGGAGGTGGACGCCGTTTGTGGGCATTGTTATTATTCACTGTCACTGTTGTCTTCTGATTGTTGATTAATTTAATAAATAAAAATATTGATCACCAAAAATAGTACTGTTTTACAGTTTTTCCTCATACTTGTACTGGATTCAGAAGAACAGAAAATGAATGTATGGATTGTTTTGTACTGGAAATGTCCTGTGAATATTGACTGTCTCCTACAAAGCTTTAATTTGCCTCTTTCTGCCTAGATAGAGTCCATCCATTTCACCATGCAAATACTGTTTGAATATAGTTACCATGCTCTTCACCCACTCATTTGGCTCGAGGTGTCTTACAAGGACAGTCATCTTTTCCATTTAGTGCAATTTTTTTCTTTTTACAACTTGGGCATGCACAAGTACTTTGAATGGTTTGCTAATTTTGAGTATGGTGCTGCTCCAATACATAAAAAACGTTTTTGTGCTTCGTAACATAAAGCACCTTGAGCAAGGGAAAGGTGCTTTATAAATAAAATGTATTATTATTGCTATTCATTTTTCAATTTTCTTTCCAGCCTGCCTCTCATCATGCCTAGTTTTTGAAATGTTACAAGTCCAGCTATTGCTGAACATCTTCCTGAATGATTTCAGATTCTGCCTGCCCAAAGGCACCATCTTATGAGTTGTACCTTGCAGCGAGAACATATGCGACCTTCCTTTAATCTCTCTATGGCAGTCTCTATATATATATATATCTACTTAATGGATTTAGATCTGTTTTTTTTCTATCACTTGCTTGAACATTCCGGTTGATTTTGTGACTTCTTTCATCGCACTATGTATCATTGTTTGCTTGTGGTACCGATTTATTTACGTGAATCTGAAAGACACGCAGCTAGCCAAGGAATGTGGTGCTGGTCTGTCCTCACTCACGCTCCAGCCTCGGGGCATATACCTTACCTTGGCTAGCGAACGAGAGAACTACTTCATGGATTTAGATCTGGTTCTTTTCTATAATTTGCTTGAACGTTCCGGTTGATTTTGTGACTTCTGTCATTGCGCAGAATTATAGTTCTCTTGCAGGAGCTAATCCGAAACAGAAGCCACTGGGTAGTTGGGGGTTGCGTGATAAGCGTGACATCAAGAGTGGGGAGCCGGGCAGGGCCCTCCTCACTGTCCTTTTTCACTAATACGTGGGTGAAGCCACGGGTCACGGCTAGTATTCAATGAAATGAAGTTTATCTCTGACATCAAATTACACTTTGTGCTACTTTCTTGTGTAATTCTGACATTTTTTCTATTTTCAGTCTACTTTAATGAATCATCTTCTCTAAAATAACAGCCATGAAATATTTGTCATGTTGCACATTGATTATCCCTATGAACATGTTGGTTGAATCCTTATTGCACTCAGTTGTGGGCATTTTGCTATTGAGTGCCTACTGACTCTGTAAACTGGACATCTTAGTGAAGTGGGACTTCTTTTTTGCAAGACATATAAATCTGTCTGACACCTGGGCATTTTTATTCATGCTTGCTACCACATTTGCTACATTTAGTTTACTTACTTCCTTCAAGCCATATTTAATCTATCATTATTTGATTCACTGAATCCAGCTTTTCTAGTTCAGTGAGAAACGTCTTTGCAGAAAGGCGTTGGAAGCCGTACTTGGGTCTTATTTCATTACTTACTTGTTTCCAATGGCTGTTTCTTCTGACACCATGCAATATGTTTTTTTGTTTTTTGTTTTTTTTTTTTTTTAACCAAGAAAAATTCAACTGTAGGTTAACTTCTAAGTTTGCTTTAGACGTACACCATGTGACTGATCATTCTCCTTTATCTCACCTCTCTGCATCTGCTACTCATGTTTACAATATACATAAAGTACACCCATATATGCATATTACTCATATTGTACAAACGTCTGTAACAACCAGAATGTTTCCTGGTTTCAAACATATATAAGCCTTCATTTATTTTAATTTAGAGCATTCAAATCTTAAATTTATGGTTAATTTAACTGTCCTATTGCAGATTTGTTTGCTGTATACTGAAAGTTAAAAGTAAAATTTTTTAATTTTGTCTGCTTGTACGAAAAGTAAAAATTAGAGCATTACCTACAGAACAGTCCTTAAGCCTTTTTAAGACACCCCAAGGTGTTGCAACACCCGGTCTAGAAAGATCTGCCTTAAAGAGTCAATGTGGTAAAATGCATCTGGGGTCCGTGGCAGTGCACTGCTGTGGAGTGGGGCGGCCATGGGGTGTTTGGTGTGGACAGCAAGCAGATTGTTGGATTAGATCAGCTGTTCCACATTGGCAATCCATGGATTGCAATCAGTTATTCTGGCACTCCGTATGGGATCCCACTAAAGGTCAAAAGGATGACGGTGGGAAAAAACAGTGCTAACAGGGCCCCCTCTGATGTGAAGGGATGACGGTGAGGACAAAAGCTGGATTTAAAGGGTTCACTGCCACTTGCAGAGGACATCTCCTCATGCTGAGGAGACTTTGGTTTTGGAAGGAAGCACAGAGAACGAAGAGTAATTTTAATGTAAAAATCCAGTGTTTTTACTTACTGCAATACTTCCAGGACACCTGAAGAAGGTGTTTGACCCGGAGACGGAATACGTCTGGGTCAGAGACTATAAAAGGACTATGGGAAACCTCAGCAAATGTAGCCGGAGTTGGCTGGTAGAGGACAGAGCTGCTGAGAGTGGAGGATAGTGTTATTGATTTTGTTTATTGTATTGATTTATTGCTGGAGAATTGTGGAGTGTGCGGTGCTTTGTGCACTTTATTGAAGAAAATATTAAAAGAATTCTTCTTGTGCTTTTACACGTGTGTCTGGGACGTCTGTCTGGTGGGTTCCACGGGCAACAGCGACCCCTAGCGTCCACTATATATATATACTGTATATATATTGTGACAGATTAGGGCTTTCCTCACACCCTTGTACCCTCAGACCATACATCAGACACCAGATAAAAGTCCAAATAATTGATTTATTATTATAAATAATAATACACCTCTCCACAATTCTCAATAAACAATACTCCAAAATCACAATCCTCCTCTCCCAGATGCTTAGTCACCCTGCCTCCCAACGCAGCTCGTCTGTCTGGGATCTCCCACAGTCCTTTATACTCCTCGACCCGGAAGCATTTCACCCTCTCTGTCCATATGACCTGGAACACTTCCGGGTCAGATAAAAAATCCTTTTTTCTTCACCCAGGAAGCACATTGTTCTCTTTGTCCATGTGACTATGACGTACTTCCTGGGCGTAAGGCAAATAGTCTCTGGGCCTCCCTGCAGCGACTCCTGGTGGCCCCCATGGTATCCAGCACGGCTGTGAATAAAGACTCCAATGTCCATGGAGGTGCCCTGCTGGTCTTTGGGGCACCTCCATAATG
This sequence comes from Polypterus senegalus, assembly GCF_016835505.1. Taxonomy (NCBI): domain Eukaryota; kingdom Metazoa; phylum Chordata; class Cladistia; order Polypteriformes; family Polypteridae; genus Polypterus; species Polypterus senegalus. The sequence goes on from NC_053164.1 coordinate 53,324,312, forward strand.
CAGGGAGGGCTCCACCTGGCGGCGTGGGGGTATTGGCCGGGATGAACAGCCGACCATACATCATAATATATATATGTGTATTATTGTGGTATTTCCCTCTACTTGCCCTTTTACCTGTTTCCTCAAGGGTAAGTGTTCTCATCAAGTTCGTTATCGGGTTGGTCTACTGTCGCACTTTAAGATGAACACACACACACACACATAGATAAATACACACACAGACCCTAACCACAACAGTGCCCCATGAATGACACACATACGCTGATTAACCATTAGCACTTTAAACCACACAAGTGCTATAGGAATAACAGCCTGTCATTCAGCACTTCAAGAGACATACTTATTTTCGGCACGAACAACAATACAATGTTTTAGTGATATCTCAGACCTAAATATTACTTTTGGTCTACAAGAATACATTTAAACATACAAAGACTCAGCACTCTTGACTATAGGCCATTCATCAGCCAAGAATACCTTCTTTCTCGTATTTGTCCCTTCTGTTGAGTAGCACTCTCACTCTCAGCCTTATAAACCTCGCAGCACAGAAATAATGGCAAAAATCCGGTTGTCACCAGGTGCTCAAAGAAATCTAACTTATTACTTCAATCACTCTAGACATTAAGACAAAGCATTGAAAGTTAAAAGCAGCATGGTATTTATTACAAGAATAATAATAATACCACAAGAACAAAGAATACTAGAAAATAGGTACTGATAGGAAAGTCTGAATATATAGTCTTTAGAAAAAGCTTACGAAAAAGTTACAGATGACAAGGATGAATGTCCCAGGGAGGCATTTGATTTAGCAATCAATGTTCATGATGCCTTTCTGACGACCAGGGCCGTCTTCGTCCGTTCCTCTTTTTCTCCTCCTTCTTCTTCTTTGCTTCTCTCTTCCTGTCCCTTCTCTCTATCTTGGATTTCAAACCAAGGCATATTAATTATGAAATGTCATTGCTTGGTTTCACAAAACATGCGCCTGATTGGCTGGCTGTCAAAATGATTGATGAATTCATTCACTGTCCATTTTCCCAAACAACAAAACCTTTGATGTACTCTAAGGTGTCAGTAGTTCTTCCTGTTCCAGGCTGTAAACCAAACTGTTGTTCCAGATGTCCATCCATAAAGTAATCAATAGCCTGAGGTATCAGCCTCAGTGTTATAAAAGTAAGGTATAAGGGAAGAAAACCAGATTTAATTTGTCTTAGTTCATCTGTTGTCTTGTCTTGAACAAAATATAATGGAAACCAAAATGTACAGATTTTATACACCATAACAATATAAACTACTCAAAAAAATTAAAGGAACACTTTGAAAACACATCAGATCTCAATGGGAAAAAGAAATCCTCCTGGATATCTATACTGATATAGACTGGGTAATGTGTTAGGAACGAAAGGATGCCACATCGTTTGATGGAAATGAAAATGATCAACCTACAGAGCCCTGAATTCAAAGACGCCCCAAAAATCAGAGTTAAAAAATTATGTGGCAGGCTAGTCCATTTTGCCAAAATTAAATTGCAGCAACTAAAAATTGTACGCAGGACTTTGTATGGCCCCTGTGTTCTTGTATACATGCCTGACAACATCGGTGCAGGCTTCTAATGAGATGACAGATGGTGTTGTGGGGGGATCTCCTCCCAGATCTGGATCAGGGCATCACTGAGCTCCTGGACAGTCTGAGGTGCAACCTGGTGGCATTGGATGGACCAAAACATAATGTCCCAGAGGTGTTCTATTGGATTTAGGTCAGGAAAGTGTGGTGGCCAGTCAATGGTATCAATTCCTTCATCCTCCAGGAACTGCCTGCATACTCTCACCACATGAGGCCAGGAATTGTTGTGCACCAGGAGCCACTGTACCAGCATAGGGTCTGACAATGGGTCCAAGGATTTCATCCTGATACCTAATGGCAGCCAAGGTGCCTTTGTCAAGCCTGTAGCGGTCCCCTACATGGATATGCCTCCCCAGACAATCATTAACCCACCACCAAACTGCTCATGCTGAATGATGTTACAGGCAGCATAATGTTCTCCATGGCTTCTCCAGACCCTTTCACTTCTGTCACGTGCTCAGGGTGAACCTGCTCTCATCTGTAAAGCACAGGGCACCAGTGGTGCATCTGCCAATTCTGGTATTCTATGGCGAATGCCAATCGAGCTGCATGCTGCTGGGTAGTGAGCTCAGGGCCCATTAGAGGACATGGGGCCCTTGGGTCACCCTCATGAAGTCTTTCTGGTTGTTTGGTCAGAGACATTCACACCAGTGGCCTGCTGGAGGTCATTTTGTAGGGCTCTGGCAGTGCTCATCCTGTTCCTCCTTGCCCAAAGGAGCAGATACTGGTCCTGCTGATGGGTTATGGACCTTCTATGGCCCTCTCCAGCTCTCCTAGAGTAACTGCTTGTCTCCTAGAATCTCCTCCATGCCCTTGAGACTGTGCAAGGAGACACAGCAAACCTTCTGGCAATGACACGTATTGATGTGCCATCCTGGAGAAGTTGGACTACCTGTGCAACCTCTGTAGGGTCCAGGTATCGCCTCATGCTACCAGTAGTGACACTGACTGTAGCCAAATGCAAAACTAGTGAAGAAACAGTCAGAAAAGATGAGGAAGGAAAAATGTCAGTGGCCTCCACCTGTTAAACCATTCCTGTTTTGGGGGTCATCTCATTGTTGCCCCTCTAGTGCATCTGTTGTTAATTTCATTAACACCACAGCAGCTGAAACTGATTAACAACCCCTCTGCTACTTAACTGACCAGATTAATATCCCATAAGTTTCATTGACTTTATGCTATACTCTGATTAAAAAGTGTTCCTTTAATTTTTTTGAGCAGTATATATACAGTATATATATATATATATATATATATATATATATATAGAGAGAGAGAGAGAGAGAGAGAGAGAGAGAGAGATTATTTATGAAGAAAATGCACTGCACTTTTTGGAACACATTTTTGTGACAATAAAAGGACTTTGCACTGATCTGCACCAACCTCTTGTTGCTAGGTGTCCCATCCATCTTTGTTACATGATTGGCAATGTCCTGGGTTCAAGAAGGGGTATGCCTGCTGCAGGCAACCAGGGCATCACAGTCAACTACAGTAAAGGTCAGTAAGCGCACAAGAATAACCATGTAGAAGTGCTTCTACTTTCACTGCCTAAAAACAGTCAAAATGATTGGTCTGAAGATCATTATAATGCTATAAGTCAAGAATTCTTAAACTCCACCCTGGGGACCCACTGTGGCTGCAGGTTTTTGTTCCAACCAGCTTTGGTTCTTAATGGGACTCCTGGGCTAATTAAGTGAACTGCTATTTCCCAGATTGTGTTTTGGGAACAATTATAAAACTAACTTTGGTAAAACAGAGTTTTTATTAAAATGTGCTAAGCAGTTATATGGGAATAATGTTTTTTTTTTCTTTTTAAAAATATTTTTATCTTAATTTTCATTCTACTTTTCCAGGTGTTATAATTGTTTAATTAATCCATTATTTACTAATTAATGGGTCTGATGCTAAAGAAGTTGTAGCTTTTTATGATTCTGTGTATTTTGCCTGGGTGTCTGCTCTGCTCGTTTCTAATTGTCATTAATAAGAAGGGGTAAAACTGCACAGAGAAAGAGCAAAATATAACGAAATCAACAAAAGAAAGTTAAGCATTTAAATCTATAGCAAAAATAGAAATATTTCTAAATGGCTTATAAATGTAAAAATCACGCTGCTGTGCTTTTCTAAATGTAGAATACCGTAAATGCCCGCATATAGGACACATTTTTTTTCTTAAGAAATAGGCCTAAAAACCCAGGTACGTCTTATACATGGATACAGTTTCTCTTTCAGTTTGTACATGTTCAGTTTCTCCCTATGCATTTCCTGTGCAGCGAGCGAGCGAGTGCGAGCAAGCAAGAGAGAGAGAGCGCGACACACACACACACAGGCGTGGAAGAGAGAGGCACAAACACACACAGAGGCGCGTGCGAGAGCGAGAGAGGCACACACACACACACGCACCCACAGGCGCACACTAGAGAGAGACACACACACACACAGGTGCTCGAGGCTCATGAAAGAGAGAGCGAAAGAGGGAGGACTGGACGCATAAGGTAGAAAAGGCTTGTTTTTGTTTTCAGTTCTGTTTACAGCGATCGGTTCATAGCGTGCATTGTGGCAATGTTACTTTTCTTGGTGGTTTATTAAATTACGAATTTTTCAAATGTTCATTTTTTACCCTGTGCTTAAAACTCATGTTTTTAGCGAGCGTTCCTAGCACTATAGCGCAAACTATTGCAGTGTTAGTTTTCTCTGTTGTTCAAGGTTTTCTCAGTGTTATTCAATGTGTGATGCCCTCGGCGCGGAGCGTCCATTGGACTTTATGATTGTGTGCGCATGTGTCAGTGCCTCTCCTTTGCCTTCGATGGCTGTGTGATGGGGACAGAGAGGAGTGGTTTGAATCCAATTTGAATTTCAAGGTTTGTTTTCAAGCGACAGTCGGTTAGCAGTGCTGCAATTATAGCTACCGGGGTATGCCTCAGTCCGCGTACGATTAGCTGTCGCCCCCGCACTGGCATTTCAGGTGTAGGTGGTATTTTTCAGGTGTAGTGTCGCTAATACTGTATCGATTTTGGAGAATTACACAGTGTTTGAAAGCTCATTTTACAATACATCCACCTGTATGCCTTATTGCAACATTTGAAAATTGTTTTATTTTGAATTTTCACATCACCGATATGTTGTTTTCGCCGTCTAGTATGTTTCTCGCTCTTTGTTGTTGTTCAGAGAGACTCCAGCCTAACACAGACGCATGGATACAATCACTGGCGCTGGTGGCAGCAAGTTTTAATTAGTAACTCAAAATCAGGATGCGTCCTATAAACAGGTACACAGGTTTTTCCATGGTTTTTAGGGTCAAAAATCTACTGCGTCCTATACATGGTATCATCCTATATGCAGGTATTTACGGTAAGAGAAGAGGGAAAAAAAATACCAGCTAATCAAATGAGATCAGTGCTATCAGTTGTTGTCAATGGTTGTGAATCTGGCTGGAACAAAAACCTTCTGGCACAGTGGACCCCCAGGACCGAGTTTGAAAACCCTTGATCTGGAGCAAGGTAAAATGAAACTGGCTGTTTGGTTCATGGAGGCTTGACTCCCCCATTACAATAGGTACATGTTGACGCTTCCTCAGTAAAATTTGCAATATAGCTGAAAACAAACATACCAGGTCAGTGTCCCACAAACAGACTACTTTTAAAAATTATGAATTGCAAGGTCATCTCTTGTATAATTTTTCAGAAGATACTCCCATCTTTCTATGTTTAGTTAGTAATTAGTCAAGTGTACATTCTAAATTAAAATAAAGTACTTTATTTTGTGGCATTAGTATGATTTTTAGTAGCAGAAGTGTTAATAAACATACATACAAAAAACATTTTATATTTTACAATACTTAGCATTGAATATGTACAATTTTGTACAAGAACTATTGATGGCATGTCAAGAAACAATAACAGATGGCAGACCATGAAGATGATGCCTTTGAACCAGTGCATCACTAGGGTTGGTGTCACCCAGTGTGGTAACCAAGGCGGGATGAAGATCCCAACAAGCCCCTGGGTAATGTGATGGGTGGAGCTCCTTAGCAGAGAGTTGATCATACTTTAAACAAGTAGAGTGCGGACACTCGGCCATTTAATGCAGCACAGTAATTCCAAATCCAGTGAATGTAGCATGCAGTCAAATCAGCTCATTCAGCACAAAAAGTTTAAAAATAGATAGCCCGCAGGTTACAAATAATTTAAAAAGCCAACTTTTGTCATTTTTTTTTTATTTTCCACTTGTTCCTCACTCCCACTGATTGATTATTGTTTACCCTTTACACTTGCTTAGGCAGATGATTATTACTTTTCTATTACCAAGCAAGTGCTGTTATAATTTTTCAAACAGCATAGGCACTTGCAAGTTGATGTAAGTGATAAGCATAAACATAATAAAATAATGTGTGCAATTTGTGTAGTTGTTTTCAGTTAGGATTCAGTAGCTGATGCTAATGCATTCTAGAAAGCTCTATATCAAAGTTACCACCACATACAGGCCATGTTTTTCATGTGGTTCTCCACAGAATATACAATTTTGCTTTTGATGGGGAGAACTTACAGAAACTAAGGAGGAAAAAAGAGATATTATAAGTGGACAAATCAATATCTGTGGTGAGACTTCCTGAACCTGAATAAAAACACAGTAGTAGTCTACCATACAACGCTGCCTCAATGAGATACTGCAACAGGGAGGATGCTACTAACTTGGCTTAATTCTGGTCTGCGGCACAATCAGCAGTACAAGTTCAAAGTTAAAAAGCCACCCCCATTGAGTAACGTGTTCTGGTACACTTTGAAGAGGGTTAATTATTTAACTTTGAGAGAAGCATAAACATTTGGGCGTCCCAATGCAACTGCAGTAGCTTGGTTTTCTGAAAACATAATGGTCATGTAGTTTAGTTCTGATGGAGCCTGAAATAAAAAGATTAAAAAGAATTTATCAGAGTGATACTTTCTCTTTACAGTAGTCTACAGAAATGTACATAAATATTGACAGGAAAACCTATCTAGTCTGGGACTATCACATGCAATCAAACAATGGTCCCTTAACACAGAAGTGAAATAGGAGAAATTAGAAATAGCTAGATTTGATATATGGCAGCAATGATTTACATCCATTAATGTTGCAGCTCTTACTGTATAATATGCCATTTTTCTTTTTAAATGGTGGTGGTAGATGGCCTGTTTAACCTAATTCTATTTCACAAACTCAAGTTTTTTAGTTCTGCCATAATTCTTGCATTCTGAGATACTTCTTATTTGAAGTCGTACCATCGAGCGTCTATTTCAATTTCATGGACGAAACTGAAGACAACAAAAAGTCAACTTGAAGCGCAAAGTGACAAAAACACATGAAGAATGACAAAACAATGAAAAAAAAAAGTTACTTCCATATAACAATACAATCTATAAAGAGTAAAATAACAACCTCCAACATGGGGTCGGTCCTTGAAGCATCTGACTGTATTATTGCAATCTCTGCAAAAGAAAACATCTATTTTAAAAAGAAATTCATTTTTATATTGTACTCCTTGAGTTATGGTGTGGCTCTGAGAGAGTTTACAATCAATTCAAAAAAATTTCATACTATATGATAAAAAAATATATACATATATATTCTAGGGGGCTTTGCCCCAGCTCACTTCACTTGCCAACCCCCCGGCTTACGCTACAAATTAACCTCTTTGCCATTCGTCTGCTCACATATGGGGATGCAGATGTACAATTTAAACAGACTTTTATTTTCATGGGAATTGCTACATATGCATAATAGAATGAACTATCTTACATTACAGTGAGTAATTAACCATATTAAAAAATAGTAAAATGTAATAATTTGAAAGTAAATTATGTTTCATGTTGCATTACAGTTCTTTGTTGCGTAATAAGATTTCATTCTGTTTGGCTTTGAAATTAACACGCAAATACTTTTTAAACTTACACTTTTACTGTAAACTTCAGTAAACGCAATTTTTTTAATTACATGTTCGTCAATATCACATTGAATTTTGATTCTGTGTTTGGACTTTCATTGTGACAATGCAATGTATAACTGCCCATGATTGAATTTTGTTTCTTTCTCTCTATTAAATAAAACGACTTTTTTGAATGTTTGGCTCTGAGATTTGTTAATTGTCTTTGCAAAAGCTATTCTAATGGGAACCTGTTAACATTTTAATATGAATGGCATATCAAGATCTCCTTTGTTATCTAATGTTATCCCCTGAAGACTTACCACATTACCTTTCTTGGATACATCCTTCTTTTTACAGTAATTCGTGCTGTGGAAGACCGGATGGTGTTAACAGTTGTAGATATTCCTTGGGATATTGTAAGTTTATGGTTTCATGTTCCGCACGATCACCATCAACTGTTTCAGCATAGTCTATTGATACGCATTTAACCAATTTGCTGTGTAACCAACCAACATTTTTGGGATTAATTAGTTTGACTTCATCATTTCTCGGTGCAAGGATTGCCCGTGCACTAATTTTTTCTTTTGATAACCCTTCATGATGAAATTCTTTAATAAGATTTGGATATAATAGGTCTTATTTAATTTGGAACTTAAAGTGAGGAAAACGTTAAAATGTATAATAGCTGAGAGAACAGGAACTGTGTCTGACAAAAGCATTCACACGAATGAGAGGTGAAATTACCATGTGCGTGGTTAAATATGGTTGAGAGAAGTGCGGGACTTGGAAAAAATCTCTACAAAAACATCTTGTCTTGTCTCAGGATTTTTTTTATATAATAGATATATACATATATGAAAATTATAAACATGGAAGACATGCCCTCTAAAGCCATGCAATTGTGAACCTATTTTCCACAACAGCAATTTCTAAAGATGGTAAAACTGTGATCTCACTATCTTCCAACTGGTTGAGATTTGATGCCAGCCCAGTCCTGTCAATCTGAGCAAGCCTCTGGGGGCAATGTCCGCTCTATCAGACACCTAAGGCTGTCCAATAATGCTTTTTATGGGAGATAATTTAACAAGTGAGTATTTCTTTTGAAGGTCAATGGCAATATGTTTGCATAATACCTCTATGTGACTGCAAAGTCAGAGAAGTTTTCTTTCTTTTTTGTCATCGTTTACTCTGTTTGTTGAACTGTTTATTCCACTGAGCCATTGCTCACATTTTTTCCTTTGTGAATATAAACTTTAACTTGGCATAGTCTGGAATCACGTGTGGGTCTGGTTCTGAGACGATACCCTGTCAGCTCTTCTTCGCTTCAGTGGATGTAGTGAAGGACTTGCCCTGAAAGTAATTCTTTTCCAGTTAGTACTAGTGGCTGATTTGATGAATATTGTATCATTTTGTTTAATTTCTGTTCAGTATGTGTTTTTCCAATAAACATTCACATTCTTAATGATGGGTGGCGTGGTGGCGCACTGGTAGCCTCGCAGTAAGGAGACCCAGGGTTTACATCCCAGGTCCTGCCCATGTCTGGGCTCTGGTTTTCTCCCTCCATCCAAAGCTATGCAGGTTGGTACGGTGATGCTAAATTACTCCTAAAGTATGTTTGGTGTGGATGTGTGTTCACCCTGCAATGGACTGGTGCCCTGTCTGTGGTCTTTTCCTAGATAGGTGGAATAGGCTTCAGTCGCCTGCCATGACCATGGTCTGGATTAAGAGGGTTAGAAAATGACATGATATGCTTCATGATAATCAGTTCTATAAGAAGTAAATTATCTATACCATAAATATGTTTAGTTTATTTATGAATTAGTTACATATAACAAAAGGATTCAGACTGCCAAGAGTAATCATATTCTCAGGATTAGTAAGTCTGGAGCAGATTTCCCAGCAAAGCTTTTTTCCTCCCAAAAAAAAAATAAAATATACAACGTCAAAATTTAAATGATATTCTTTGTCACTCTTGAAAAGGCCTGTGAGAGCCAATCAGAACCTAATCACCTGAGCCACCCACCTGGTTAGTTTAGTAAATATTCAACTGATTAAATTGTTGTATTTAAGAGTTTTTCAAATTTTATGTTTTAATTTAATTTAAGCTGAAACAGTACAACACTTACATTTGACTAAAATACGGTATAAACTAGGCAAGCTATGAACAGCAATGTCACTATGTATTATTCAGTGAACAATGACATATTTATAATCCTATTTTGTAGAAATACTTTTAATTAGCCAGAAACTAACAAAGGAAACTACATTCATGTACAGTAGAGCTAAACAGCGTACCCAGTTGTACATTCCATCCATAACCAGTGTATAAAAAACTCTCAAAACTTACCTGCATTGTCATCTTTTGTGAGTTGATATGTTTCTCCTTTTCTAAAAAAGAAAAAACACAAATTACATAAAAATAAAACATTATTGGAAAGGCATATATTTTTTGTTACAACTGTTAGGCTGGATTGGAGTTTTTGCGTCTGCAGGATAGGGCCCTGCCACAGCCTCAGTGTAATCCTCGAGCTGCACTCAAAGAAAAATATGACTGTCTGTAAAAATGGTGTGCTGATAAATGGCATTGATATTGAAGTTTGTTAACTAAAATTATGCTCTATTCAAATATTTAGTTTTTTTTTTTAAACAAAATTCTGACGTTGATTTTTTTTTTCATCTTGTAAAGCACTTTGAGCTACAATGTTTGTATGAAAATGTGCTACACAAATAAATGTTGTTTTTATATATGGGTGGATGTGTAAGGGAATTAATAAAATAAGTTTATAAAAATGAAATAAAGAAGACTGTTTTAGCAAAGCAATGTAAAAAGGCAACAAACCTGACAGCAAATTTATTATACAGGAACGCAATTACAATTACAGCTAATACCAGGATTATGGCCAGAAGTATGATACCCACAATCTGCAGAACCTGTAGACCACCAATCCTATTATCCGTATCAATTTCCTTGTCTTCTGTAATAAAAATATAAGTAAATAAAATCAGAAAAAAAAATGAAAGCAAATGAAACCAACTATTTGACTTCAAAAATATAAAAACTGTAAAAATGCAGTTCAATATGGACAAGTGGAAAATGTGATATGAAGGCAATGGGATCTTTCATTGTAAATGCAAGAGGAGCAGTTCCACTCTGCAATAAGTAACCCCTGAAAAGAACTTAGGTGTTTCTATTGATACAAGACTTTCAAGGTGGAGAAGGAACTTAAAAAGCAGTTAAAATATTACATTATAAAAGGATATTGCATACAAGTTAAGAGAACTTACCACACATCAAATAAACTACAGTGCTAGAAACTGGGCTGTTCAACCCAGCATATCCCTGGAGTAAAAGACATCTCTAACTCTGTCGTCAGTGCTGAACATAAAAGGCTGAGTGGAGGCCTCATTCATGTCTTTTCATTAAAGCTGAAGCTAACAACTATAACTTCACACAAAGAGTTTTGGGAATCAGGAACAAACTAACAAGTTAAGTAGTTAAAGTTAGAACTTTAATACCTTTTAAACGGCAACTTGATGAGATATTGGAAAAACCAGGCTGTCAGCTAACCAAATGAGCTTTAGGTACTACATTGTCTCCTGTCATGTGTTAAAGTTTTCTTTGCTTTTATGCAATGTGTCGAATGAAGGATGTCATTGAGCATTGCTTTGTACCCCAGTAAATACGAGTTATCGGCAATATACTAACAACCCAATTGTGCTTCATTCACTTAGAATATGGAACCAATGTAGGAAGCACTTCAAGATAGAGAAGCTTTTATCTGTGGCACCTCTGCATGATAACCACCTTTTTCCAGCTTCTCAAACATACGCAGTTTTTAATGTTTGGAATATGTACAGGATTAAATCACTTACAAATATATACATAGATAATGACTTTGCATCCTGTTAACAATTACACTCCAAATTTAACTTTCCATCAACACAATTCGTTCACTACCTTCAAATTAGAAACTTTGCTAAACAAAATCTGCCCAATTTTCCTCACCTCCCACCTTCTTCTATTCCAGAAGAACTATTGATCAGGCTTGAGGACTTACAAGCATTTCTGTAATATATAAAAACATTTTAAAGTCCCTCCCGTTCAAAGATCCCAGAGCACAGTGGGAAAACGGTCTCTCATCCAACATTTCAGAAAAGGAGTGGAAGGCAGCAATGCACAGAATTCACTCAAGCTCCGTATGCACAAAGCATACAATTATTCAACTTAAAATCTTTTATCGAGCACGTTTGTCTTGTTTAAAATTGTCCAAAATGTTTCCAGGGCAAGATCCAACCTGCGAACATTGCAATCGAGCTCTAGCCTCACTAGGCCGCATGTTCTGAATGTGCAACAAATGAACATCATTCTGGAACAAAATCTTTAAATGCCTTTCAGACAACCTTGGTGTCACAGTCCCTCCTAATCCACTAACAGCTGTGTTTGGTGTACTTTCAGATGGGCTTAAAGTGGAGAAGGACAAACCTTTACAGCACTATTGGCACATAGACTTATATTGCTCAACTGGAAGAATCGTAACTCACCTATTTTATGTTAGTGGGTAACTGATGTTATATATTATTTGAAAAATATAATTCTCACTTAGAGGATCTGTTTATAAACTTTTTAAAAACCTGGCAGGATCTAATCAAATCAATATAATTTTAGAATAAGCATTTAAATTAAGGAAGCAAATTCTCTTCCCTTTTTAATTAGAGTAATCCCTCCTCGATTGCAGGGGTTGCGTTCAAGAACCCCCCGCGATAGGTGAAAATCCGCGAAGTAGAAACCATATGTTTGTATGGTTATTTTTATATATTTTAAGCCCTTATAAACTCTCCCACACTGTTAACATTATTAGAGCCCTCTAGACATGAAATAACACCCTTTAGTCAAAAGTTTAAACTGTGCTCCATGACAAGACAGAGATGACAGTTCTTTCTCACAATTAAAAAAATGCAAACATATCTTCCTCTTCAAAGAATGCGTGTCAGGAGCAGAGAATGTCAGAGAGCGCGCGACAGAAAAGCAAACAATCAAAAAATCAATACGTGCTTTTAAGTATGACGAAGCACCACGATAAAGCGGCATTTTGTAGAGGAGCGTTCGTATCCTCTAGGCAAACAGCCTCTGTGCAAACAGCCCCTCTGCTCACATCTCCTCCGTTAGGCAGAGAGAGTGAGAGACACAGAGAAAAGCAAACAATCAAGCACCGCGCGGGAAGCATATCGTATATCATTGAGGAGTTTTATTTAATACATAATACATGCTCTGATTGGGTAGCTTCTAAGCCATCCGCCAATAGCGTCCCTTGTATGAAATCAACTGGGCAAACAAACTGAGGAAGCATGTACCATAAATTAAAAGACCCATTGTCCTCAGAAATCCGCGAACCAGCGAAAAATCTGTGAAATATATTTAGATATGCTTACATTTAAAATCTGCGATAGAGTGAAGCCGCAAAAGCCGAAGTGCGATATAGCCAGGGATCACTGTATATTTATTTGTTTATTTGCTTACTTACTTATTTATTTTTCCTACTATTAAAGTTTTACTCTTTTGGCCTAACGCTCTTTCTCGTGGATGGATGTTGATTTGACTCGAACCTAGTTTAGTCAAATTTGACTTGCTTGTATGGAATGTTATGTGATTTTAATAGATTCGATAACATGTTAAAAATACAAATCCGTAACCACTACACTGCACTGCCTGTAGTATGAAGTGGGAATGAATCAAGAAATGAATGCAAAGTAAGTCTGGCACCCTGGCTGGGTGTTCTTCCTGCCTTGTATCCAGTGATTTCTGGGTTAGGCTCTAATGGCCTCATGACCTGGCTCTGGATAAGTGGGTTTAAAGATGGATGGATCAATGAATGGGTAGATACAAAATGTTTCTACTTTTGACAGTTTCCAAACCTTGACTTAATTAATCAATAAAAAAGTGAAAAGAGCTGGATGTTAATAACAGTTTCCAAGCCCTACCTTTACATTTTTGATGAGGACTGTAAGTATTAGAACATTAGAACAATCTGGATGAGGACACACCATTCAGCCCAACAAAGCTCCCTAGTCCTGTTCACTTAATTCTTCCAAAATAACATCACGTCTAGTTTGGAAAGTTCCCTAAAGTCCTACTATATGCCACATTTCTTGGCAACTTATTCCATGTGGCTGTAGCTCTCTGTCTGAAGGAAAACATCCTAATTTTTGTGCAAAATTTGCCCTTTATGAATTTCCAACTGTGTCCCTCTGCTATCGTTGAGTTCATTTTAAAACAACTGTTTTGATCCATTGTACTAATCCCCTTCAGAAATGTAAACACTTCAGTCATGTCACCTCTTAATTTTCTTTTACTTAAACTGAAAATAATTAGTTCATTTAATCCTTCCTCATTCCTCATCCCCTAGGAATGCCTTTGAATCACCCTGCTTGCTCTTCTCTTGACTTTTTCTAGCACTGCTATGTCCTTTTTGTAGCCTGGAGACCAAAACTGTACACAGTTCTCCAGACGAGGCTTCACCACTGCATTTTAAAGCTCGATCATAACCTCCTTGGACTTGTACTTTACACCTCATGCTATATAACATAACATTCTGTTAGCCTTCTTAATGGCTTCTGAACATTGTCTAACAGTTGATAGTGACAAGTCTACTATGACTCCTAAATACTTCTCATAAGGTGTAATTTCGATTTTCAGACCTCCCATTGTGTATTACTTTCTATGTATGATAAGTTACATTTCCTTACATTTAATTTCATCTGCCTTAAATCTGCCCAAGCCTTTATGCTGTCCAAGTCACTCTGTGATGATTCAACTGATTCCAAATTACCTGCCAAACCACCTAGCTTGGTATCATCTGCAAACTTAACTGATCCCAGAATTGGCCCCTGTGAAACACCTCTTTTAACATCATCCAATTCTGATCAGGTTCCTTGCACCATCACCTCTGCTTCCTGTATTTAAGTGAATTCTACATTTATCTATACCCTGAACTCCCACTTCTGTTAATTTGATGCCCAATGTCTCATGTGGAATTTTATCAAATGCTTTCTGAAAGTCAAAATAAATAATATCATATGTTCAACATTGGTTACACCTTTTTGTTGCTTCCTCAAATAATTCTAGCATGTTAGTATAAACATGTTCTTCTTCTGAACCCATGCTGAGTGTTCAGTAAAATTCCTGTTCTTGCCATGTGCTGCTCAATCTTCTCCATAATAATTCCTTCATTTACACGTTAAGCTTAGTGGCCTACAGTTGCTTGAATCCACCCAATTAAAATTAACATTGATATATTCTTCACCGGAGGGGCACCAATGTATTGGGGAGGCGTATGTGTAGGCTAGTCGAGGATTGTTTAAACTAGGGAATGGGGGGGCAGGGAGTTTAGGACAGGCCAGATTTAGATCTATATATGGAAGAACAAACAATGGTGTAGAAATAAAAATGCATAGTAATGTAAATTTTAAGCAAACACGTAAAGATAGAAGGATTAACACATTAAAAATAGCTTGCCTTAATGCTAGAAGTATCAAAAATAAGGTAAGTGAGTTGGAGTTGTATGTAGCAGAGCACAATTATGATATTATAGCAATAACGGAAACCTGGCTAAATAACAAAGATGGGGATGAGTGTAACATAGAGGGATACACATTTTTTAGGAAGGATAGACAGAACAGAAAAGGAGGTGGGGTTGCTGTTTATGCCAAACAGGAATTAAATGTAAGTCATCTTCAGTTGGATGATGAGCCCCATCTTAGTGAGGACATGTGGCTTCGCCTGGAAAATATTAGGGAAAAAGGTCTCATTTTAGGAGTGTGTTATAGACCACCCAATTCAGACAGTAATTTCAACACACATCTTTTAGTAATATCAAAAGGCAAGTTTACAGGGGATATTATAGTCATGGGGGACTTTAATTATCCAAATATTAACTGGGATAACCTTACAGATGGAGGAGCACAAGAGCAGGAGTTTTTAGAAGTAATCGGCGACTGTTTTTAACACAGCATGTTAAAGCACCAACAAGGGGTGAAGCCTATCTGGATTTAGTATTCTGTAATAATCAGGATAGAATTGAGGGTGTAGAGGTGATTGAACCACTAGGGTCAAGTGACCATAATGTAATACAATTCTCAGTATTTTGTAAGAGTACAGATGCAAAGACTAAAATTGTTAAGTTGAACTTTAGTAGGGCTAATTTTGAGCAGATGCGACAAAGTCTAAGTAGGATAGACTGGGATAAGCTTTTAAATGTGGAGACAGTCGAGGAGCAGTGGAACAGGTTTAAAAATGTTTTACATGTAATGCAGGACAGATACATACCTAAATTTGGAAGTAATAGGAAACTAAAAAATCTCCACGATGGATTAATAAAGATTTAAAAAGAAGTTGCAAAGGAAAAACTGCTGTATAAGGCATATAAGACTAATGACTGCAAAGAGAACCGTAGCGTATGAGAACATGAGGGCAACCATTAAGAAGGATATCAGAGAGGCTAAAAGACAGTTGGAGAGGAATATAGCAGATAAGGCGAAAGAAGACCCCAAGAGATTCTTTCAGTATTTTAGTAGTAAAAGAACAGTTAAGGAGGAGGTCAAGTTCATCAGGAATAGTAAAGGGAATTAAAAGATACAGACAATGAAATAGCAGATGCCCTAAACTTACATTTTTCTGAGGTGTTTACAAGTGAGCAAGTGGATAACCTGCCAGAGGTAAACACAACTACTAAGGAGGTACTGAGGGATTTGGAAATTGTAGAGGGAGAAGTGCTGCTCAGATTAAATAAGATGAAATCAAACAAATCACCAGGCCCAGATAATATTTATCCTCGTGTTCTTAAGGAGGCTAGTGAGTACATATATAAACCCTTGACACGTATTTTTAGGAAGTCACTGTGCACTGGAGAGATTCCAAAGGACTGGAAAATGGCAAATATCATCCCATTATATAAAAAGGGTGACAGGGCAGATCCAAGCAACTATAGGCCAGTAAGCTTAACAAGCATCACAGGAAAATTAATGGAAGGAATTATTAAGGATAAGATTGAGCAACACATGACAAGGACAGGAGTTATTCTGAACAGTCAGCATGGGTTCAGAAGGGGAGGTCGTGTTTTACTAACATGTTGGAATTCTATGAGGAGGCAACAAAAGGATACGATCAAAGTGGAGCTTATGATATTATTTATCTGGACTTTCAGAAAGCATTTGATAAGGTGCCACATGAGAGGTTGGGCATCAAGTTAAAAGAAGTGGGAATTCAGGGTGATGTTTTTAGATGGGTGCAGAATTGGCTCAGACACAGGAAGCAGAGGGTGATGGTGCGAGGAACCTCATCAGAACTGGCTGATGTTAAGAGTGGTGTTCCACAGGGGTCAGTGCTAGGGCCGCTGCTATTTTTAATATATATAAATGATTTAGATAGGAATATAAGTAACAAGCTGGTTAAGTTTGCAGATGATACCAAGATAGGTGGATTAGCAGATAATTTGGAATCCGTTATATCATTACAGAAGGACTTGGATAGCATACAGGCTTGGGCAGATTTGTGGCAGATGAAATTTAATGTCAGTAAATGTAAAGTATTACACATAGGAAGTAAAAATATTAGGTTTGAATACACAATGGGCGGTCGAAAAATCGAGAGTACACCTTATGAGAAGGATTTAGGAGTCATAGTGGACTCCAAGCTATCAACTTCCAAACAGTGTTCAGAAGCCATTAAGAAGGCTAACAGAATGTTAGGTTATATAGCACGATCTGTGGAGTACAAGTCCAAGGAGGTTATGCTCAACCTTTATAATGCACTGGTGAGGCCTCATCTTGAGTACTGTGTGCAGTTTTGGTCTCCAGGCTACAAAAGGACATAGCAGCACTAGAAAAGGTCCAGAGAAGAGCGACTAGGCTGATTCCAGGTCTACAGGGGTTGAATTATGAGGAAAGATTAAAAGAGCTGAGCCTTTACAGTTTAAGCAAAAGAAGATTAAGAGGTGACATGATTGAAGTGTTTAAAATTATGAAGGGAATTAGTACAGTGGATCGAGACTTGTATTTTAAAATGAGCTCATCAAGAACACGGGGACACAGTTGGAAACTTGTTAAGGGTAAATTTCGCACAAACATTAGGAAGTTTTTCTTTACACAAAGAACGATAGACACTTGGAATAAGTTACCAAGTAGTGTGGTAGACAGTAAGACGTTAGGGACTTTCAAAACTCGACTTGATGTTTTCTTGGAGGAAGCAAGTGGATAGGACTGGCGAGCTTTGTTGGGCTGAATGGCCTGTTCTCGTCTAGATTGTTCTAATTGTTCTAATTGTTCTTTCAAATCAACTTAAACATTTCTTACCCTTATCTTCATCCATACAATACTCTGCAAACCATAAGGTATTTAGAGAAAAGATGCAAATCCACTTTCCGGGACTGACTTTTTGAGTGCTGTGTATTTCCAAAATGTCTCCGTTCATTGATACACTGACACCCTTTATATTTGTTGCTGGAGTGTTATTTAATTTCCATTCAAATCTGTTAAGCTCATAGATTGGTGTGGTCTTACATAATGAACACTTTAGGGTCAGTGAATGGCTTGCTGAATGCTTTTCCAGCAATACATTATTCTTACAGCCTAAAACAAAAAGGAGGTTAAATATTAGGAATATTAATTAACATGTACAATGCTTAAAAAATTCTTTATAAGATAATTCAGCACTTTTTTCCACATATTATACATCTGGAATACAAGACTATACTCTAAGTGATAAAAGGTAGGCTTCCAAAGCTGAACAACTTAGTCAGTTTTGTTAGGTGCAACTCAAGGAATTTGAAATAAGAATGAATACCATCTTCTTACCAGGCTCAATCTGAATTTCAGTTTTGCTTGTTTCACCATTGTGGCTAACGCAAGTAAATAAGCCAGAATCACTTGAGAAGGGGTGTTTGATCTGGAGTGTAGAATTCTCAAGCAGTTTCAGTCTATGGACGAATCTCTTCAGTGCAACTTTTCCCTTTGCCACATCAAAAATCTTTATATTTGAGCCCATGGTTTCAGAGCACATTGGAAATCTGGGTGTCCAGTCCCATCTGATGATATTACTTTTTAATGAACATGTGACATTAGTGGTCACTCCAGACTTTCCAAGGCTAACTGTAACACAAAGAAGAAATAAATCACTTAGTAAAACATCTCATAAATCATTTTTACAGGAATGACTCTGTGTGACCTGAATTTAGGATTTACAATAAATACAGCTTACCAGTCTGAAAAATGTCCAGTGTGACAAATAAGAGCAACATATAACTGAGTGTTGTCATTGTCCTTCTTGAAGTGAAGCATGTATCTGCGTCGAATTTGTCTGACTAGAAAGCTTAATAAGACAGGAAAAAGGAAAAATTGGAGCAGCCAGATAAATATGTAAATGAGTGGATAACAAAATTCATTGAAACAGCAAACAATTTTTTAAAATAACTTCCACTCCACAATGAATCAGCAAGTTTTACATAGTAGTCATGTTCAACATATATTAACCCTTTCAAGCACCCATAGGTTCACTTAAAGTTACATTGCAAAATGCTTTACAAAATACACAAGAATACATGTTAATATAAAAATAACTTTTCAAAACTGCAATCTTATAAAGATATTAACAGTAAATATCATAAAATCACACAGTAATGGTACTTAAATTATGAGCATAAAAGAAAGACCAATGACGTATAATAGCTAACTGAGTTCACTTGTATAAATGGCACCTTCAGAAACCAGTTAATCCCTTGTGTGTGTGTGTGTTTTATTTTTTTTTGCATGTTGTTACCGTTACATCTCCCGATTTTAACACATTGGAATAGTAATTTCTGTCTCCAGGAGCACAAAACATTCAACACAGTAGTAGATTAAAATATTTTTGTTTAAGAACATTAACTTTTCCAGAATAAAAAACTTAACATTTCACTTTTCCAAACATATTCAACTTGTAGGTGATCTTTTAACAGCAGTTACAGCTGTTGAGCGCTCTTGGGTAAGTTGGCATGAGCTTTGTGTATTTTCATTTCAGAAATTTTGTTCATTCTTCAGTGAAAATTTGCTCCAGTTCTGCCAGATTAGGTGCAAGGTGACAGTGCATAAAAATCTTCAGGTCCTACCACAGATATTCAATCAAATTCAAGTCCTGACGTTCACAGGGCCAGTCCAGACTACTAATATTCTTTTTTCAAGCTATTCCTTAGGAGTTTTTAGATATATATATATATATTCTCCTCAAAGATTTGCACATATCTATGTTGTCCTTGATAGCAAAAAAACTTTTCAGTTCTTGCTACTGAATAGAAATCCCAGGATTTGGGCTTTTGGTGCCCTGTGTAATGGCACAGCTGCGCAGTTTCAGACTCAAAGGTGCCAATCAGGGCCATCTTAACAGCTTTATAGGCCCTGGGCAAAGCAGTGCACTGTAGCCCCTACCTACACAACCATTCACAGAAATAAAAATGTAAATGGTAGATGAAAATAAATATATATTTATTGTATTGGTACTTCCAACAAAATCAGTGTTTAAACATTAAAAAATGTGCTGTACGGCAAAGATTAATCAACACAAATGCTTGAAGAATATAACATGATCCTTGAAAAACACAAAAATTACAACAATATAAATGATACTGAATTGGTAAACCATACAGATGGAGATGGCACAGTACGAAATTACTATGAATTATTACTATGACAGACGGACAGGTAAATAATGAAAAACAAAAAGTGAAAAACATTATGCGCAAAAAAGAATGAAAAAATAAGCCCCTACAACAATATGTTAATCCAAAAAATAAATTTCAATCAGAAGTAAACCGTCCTCAATAATGTATACAAACTTAAGCACTCTTCTTTCTCTGCTCTACCAATTCAGCAGTAAGTAAGTGTCCACAAGCCCAAAGACCGGTCAAACGTTGACCTCTGATGAGCTGGATGTTCTGGACTGTGGTTTTATACAGCTAGGCCTCATGTCTAACCAATCCTTGCTCACGTCTTCCAGGGTCCATCAATAGCAAGTGATGTGAAGTCACACACTCGATCTCCTCCTCTGATCAGCTGCAATGGGACTATTTTAAACTTCCACCTTTGCCAGCGTGCATGTATATTTTTACAACCACGCCATGCCAACTGTTCGTTTACCTATCTTGAAAGTTATCCTGTGAAGTTTCATCCACTTTAACTCCATCTTTCTTTTCTCTATGCAGGTGTTCTCTTTGCTGACATCCTTCTAAGCTCAGTGCTCTGATCTTTTCTTTCCACATTGGCTTTGGGCATGTGCTTTGCTGTCTGGTCGCTCCAATTTGGAAGTGTGCTTGTGGTTAATTTAGCAGCATTGGACATGTGCCTCAGCTTACGTGTAGGCTTACAAACCAGTCACAAGGAGACACCAAACTCTAGACCAACTTTTCTCCATCACGGAGATCACCCTGCTAGACCGCTAAAACAAGAATACCTGATATGTCTTTCTTATCCTTATCATCTGATGCTGTATTAAATCTATGATGCTGTCTTCAGTCTTTTGATATTTATTTTAACATTATTACTAGTGTGTGGGATGCAGGCAAGGAAGAACCTTAGTGTACACACACAAGTTACTTTGCATTTTTCAAATCGTTCTATTGCACTAATTTGAAAAGCTATTGGTGTCTCCATTTGCGTATAACAGAATTTGAATTCAAGTTTGCTACTTTTAGATGATGAGCAGTAATGTAGTCAGGATGTTTGGATTTGACTAGAAAGCATCAAGGATTGAGGCCTCATATTAGGAGTGTGTTAGACATGCTAATGTAGGAAATAATTCCAATATACATCCTTTTTATAATATTTAAAAAATTAGAGGGGATCATTTTCCTAGCACTCTTCAGGTAAGTAATACCACTGTGGGATAACAGGGGTGCTCATGCTAACTGTCTCTTCTTTTTCACCTGCACCTTCTAGAAGCCACAGAGATAGGGGAACTGAACCGAGCAAAGCATGAAGAGCGGACCCCTTCTGTTCCAGACAGGCCTCTGAGGGTAGATGATATAACATTAATAAAAGTATTAAAAGCAGGAAGTAAACATTTTAGACACAAAAGGGAGGTACAAAGTACAACAAAATTTGTATGTGGACATCCCACCAACATACGCACTGTACTGCCACACAGCGTGAATGCACATCTGTTGTAAACCAGTGTCTGTACGTGATTCAGTCTGTATGTCTGCATTGTCTAAAATAAAAATAAAAAAAAATGTGAGTATACCTGGCATAAGTACACGTGCCTCAAGTGCTGGCAAAAAACTGGGAATCACAGCAGACATACAGAGTTGAGTTGATTTCAGGACATACAGACAGCTCTGCTGCTTTCTCACACTCTTGCCCCACTTTTGTGCAGAGCATCATTTGTTACAACAATTATTTTAACAGCATGGTTTCATTCAAATGATGTAGCTTTAGAAGATGAAGAAAGAAAAAAATCTAAAAAGATTAGGCAATGGTAAGTAACAAAGTAATGTCTGATGGCCAGGAGGACAGAAAAAAAAGTAAAACAAACTCCAGAGCCAAGTTACAAGCCATGGCAGAATTTAACCATTGAAGAAACAGAACTACAGCAACAAAAGTAGGATAATGTGCAGACTACAGCTACGGCAAAAACAGGTTGTACCTGTGGAAAACGTTAGAACTCTACCCTACACCCCAGGGGCCTCATGTATAACGCCGTGCGTAGAACTCGCACTATAACATGGCGTAAGCACAAAAGCCGAAATGTGCTTACGCACAGAAAAATTTAGATGCAAGAATCTGTGCGTACTCCAACTTCCACGTTCTGTGAAAAGAAAATAGGAAAAGCACGGGGGAAAATATAAGAATTTCAGCGAATACCAAGTGGAGGCAAAGGAAAACATACTATTTGTTCAAATAAGCCATGGTATAATCAACAAAAGGAAGTTGATCGAGTGACGTAGCGTGTTGGAGAAACTTGAAAGCTCACATTCACAAATCGCACAGTGCCGAAAATAAAAAAGAAGTTACATATCAAAGTCACAGTGAAAAGCCGAGTTGTAAGCCCACTGTCTGAGTGACATATGAAAGCTTATTAGGGTACAGAGAAAAAAAGGCACACAGTGGGGAAAAAGCACGAAATGTCAACTTCAATCTCGACATTTCCACTTTAATCACGTAGTTTATTTTGTCATTAAAGTAGAACATCATAAACTTCATCTTGAAATCGTTTAATTAACTAGTTTCTCAAATCACATCGTAATTAAAGTAGCACGTTAAATGCTTTGTTTTCTATTTGATCTTCTATGTGTTCTATGTGTGTGAATCACTACTTGCTTCTTAAACTGGCTCTCTTCCTCCAACTGGACACAGAGTCCATTACATTTGTGATATTACAGCTCTCTGAATAACTAAAATACTGAGATGTATACGTGATGTCATTTTCATGATGATAGGAGTTAAAGCACGTTATTAAACATGTGTTTCACTTCGATGAAATAATTTATTGCAGCAGTACTCAGGGCGGCTCTAGGCTTGTGGTGGCACTGGGCAGAGGAAGAATCGGTGGCACCTTCGCCCGCCCGTCAGTAAGGTAGCTTATGCATGGTGGATGGCCACGTCCGTTGCAGACACTGTATAGCCGCCTCGTGCTCATGACACAAGCATTTAACTTTTGCCGAAATTTGTCGCTGCGTTTTTATCTGTGTTGTTATTTTCTCTTTCTGTTTTATATTCAAAATATTGTAATAACTGGTAGTTGAGTTATTAAACTTCCTAGAGCTGAATTTTTGCTAGAGGGGTGCTAGCACCTACATGCAGCTATACCTAACTAATTAAGTAGGCGAACACTCGTGTCCCATACACTGCACGACCCCGAGTGTCTCCGTAAATCATTGCATAGATGGTATATCTAGCAAGACACAGCTCTGTCCTTTTTTCTTTACCTCTTTATTAGAACAGGGAGTCAAAAACAAAGCTTAACACATTGCAAGGCCATTGCCAAGGTCATTCATAAAGACATCTTTCTCCATGATGGTAACTGTTACACTTTTATATAACTGGGCTGCAAATGAACCAAACCCACCCAAACTAACTTGACATAAACACATAACATCTCTAATACAAAAGAAATCGACTGCCTTGCTTAATTAACATAAAAAGTAAACTCTAAAGAAATACCCATAATGCACCAGGCTGTTAGCGCTGACTGCCGGGTCATTACATAGCCCCCCCCAAGAGGGTTAGTGTCCCCACAACAAAATCCAACAAATGTCCTGGCCGGCGACGAACACGCTTCGGCCTTCCTGATGTTCTATCATCCGTGCCAGGCTCAGTCCTGAGTCCGTCATTGTCCGTCTCGGCACCTGGGGTGGATGGTGGAGAGCTACTCTGGTTCTCTGGTTCCTCTTGTTCCGAGGTCAATGGGTGATATGGTGCTAACCGGTCCTTATGAAGCACCAC
The DNA here is from genome assembly GCF_016835505.1 of Polypterus senegalus. Classification (NCBI taxonomy): domain Eukaryota; kingdom Metazoa; phylum Chordata; class Cladistia; order Polypteriformes; family Polypteridae; genus Polypterus; species Polypterus senegalus. The sequence goes on from NC_053164.1 coordinate 53,348,295, forward strand.
CCGTCTGCCCCGTCCAGGCATTCGGACCCTGAAAACCACCTCCGAAATTTGGCCCAAAATCTCCCCAGGTCCCTGCCAGTGATGGGTCAATTTGGGAGACAATCCCCGCTTCCTTTGGGGGCAAAACACCCACACTTTGTCCCCTTGTCCCAGGGTCAGTCCGTGTGCCCGGGTGTCGTATGCCCACTTCTGGCGGGCTCCAGCTTTCTCTAGGGCCTCCCTGGCCTGTTGATGGACAGTGTTCAGACGCACCTTCAACCACCTAAAGTAGTCCAGTTCGGGCCCACCAACAATCTCAGGCTCCGGGGGCGAGCCAAACACCAAATCCACTGGTGTGCGGAGCTCTCTCCCGAACATCAGCCCCTCCGGTGTGCACTGACTTGACTCCTGTACTGCTGTTCTATACGCCCACAGGACCAAAGGCAAATGCTGGTCCCAGTCTCTCTGGTGCTGACTAGTCAGGATAGCAAGTTGGGTGGCCAGGGTGCGGTTGAAATGCTCGACCAGTCCATCGCTTTGAGGATGAAGGGGGGTGGTTCTTGTCTTCTTCACCCCCAGGCGCTGGCACACCTCACTGAACAACCGGCTCTCAACATTCCGCCCTTGGTCACTATGAAGTTCGTCCGGCACTCCGAATTGGGTGAACATCTCATCCACTAGCCGCTGGGCTGATGTGGAGGCGCTCTGGTCAGGAACTGCATATGCCTCTGGCCATTTCGTAAAATAATCCATAGCGACCAAGACAAAGTGGTTGCCGGCTTCGGTGACAGGGAAAGGACCCAAGACATCCACCCCAATCCTCTCCATGGGTGCCCCGACTAGGTACTGCTGCAATGGCACGCAAGAGCGTTGGCCGGGTCCCTTCTGTGCGGTACAAACATCACAACAGTGAACATGCAGCTCTGCATCTTGCAGACACCCTGGCCAGTAGAACCGCTGCCGCAGCCGTCGTACTGTTTTGGAAGTCCCAAAGTGGCCGGATCCAGCTGCCCCATGAACCCAACGAAGGACCTCTGACCGGAGAGCATGGGGAACCAGAAGTTGCAGATGGTCAACCCCCTTGGTGCTTGCCACCGTCTGTAGACCACGCCATCGTGCAGCTCCAGGCTGCCCCACTGGGAGTGAAGTGACTTGATCTCAGGCCCCTGGGAGGACACGGCTTGCCAGTCTGGACGTGCTTGGGTCTCCAGCCAATCCTTTACCTTTACCTTTACCAACACTTGGTCGTTTGCCTGCAGTTGCCTCAGCTGTTCAGTGGTGAACGGCTCCCCTCCTCCATCACTGCCACTTAGCTCTGCTGATGCTGATGATGGGCCCAGACCTCTTTCTTCCTGACGACTGCAATCCCGACACTCGTTGGTGAGGCATGGACACCTGGAGAGGGCATCAGCATTGGCATGCTGCCACCCTGGTCGGTGCTGAACCTCAAAATCGTACTCTTGGAGGATCTCTAGCCACCTTGCCACCTGGCCCTCTGGTTGCCGGAAGTTTAACATCCAGGTAAGGCTAGCATGGTCAGTTCGAAGTGTGAACCTAGTACCCAGGAGGTAGGGCCTAAAGTGCCACACTGCCAGGATCACTGCTAACAACTCCCACCGGGTGACGCAGTAGTTTCTTTCTGGTCGACTGAGGCTGCAGCTATAGTAGGCCACCACCCTCTCTCCGGTCTCCCCCCTCTGGGAGAGTACGGCCCCAACACCCACATTACTAGCGTCAGTGTCCACAAGGAAAGGCTGGTTGGGGTCAGGGTAGGCCAGGACAGGAGCGCAAATGAGGGCGGTTTTTAGCTGCTGGAAGGCTGCTGCGCATTCCTCAGACCACCCAAACCGCTGGCCCTTATTTGTCAGCTGGTGCAAGGGGCTGGCAATGGTTGCAAAGTCTCTGACAAACCTTCTGTAATATGAGGCTAAACCCAGGAAGCTCTGCAACTCAGTGATGTTGGCTGGTGGGGGCCAGTTGCTCACTGCAGCCACCTTTGCTGAGTCGGTGGCCACCCCAATCTCACTAACCACGTGTCCCAGAAACTGTGTCTGGCAGGTGAGCAGGTTACACTTGACTGGGTTCAACCGCAACCCAGCGCTACGGATGGCTGTCAGGACCTCCCATAAGTTGTGAACAGCCTGATCAAAGTCTCTGGCATGGACCAACAGATCATCCAAGTAGACTACACAGCGGGTTCGGGGAATGTCTTTAAGGACCCGCTCCATCAGTCTCTCAAAGGAGGCTGGAGGGTTACAAAGTCCAAAAGGCATCACTTTAAACTGCCACAGCCCTTGCCCGATGGTAAATGCAGTTTTGGGCCGGTCCTCTGATGCCAGTTCTACTTGCCAATACCCACTGCGCAAGTCCAAGGAGCTGAACCAACAGGATCCAGCCACATAATCCAATGCATCATCGATGCATGGCAGTGGGTATGAATCTTTGCGGGTGACTGCATTTAGTCTGCGGAAATCCACGCAGGGGCGCCACTCCCTCGTTTTCTTCTGCACCATGACCATAGATGCAGCCCAGGGACTGTCCGAAAGCTCAATAATGCCGTTAGCTGCCATATCACGAATCATTTCTTCAGCAGCTTGACGTTTTGCAAAAGGCAATCTGTGGGGGCGCAAACGAATGGGGGCAGCGTGGCCAGTGTCAATGTGGTGTTTCACTAGGGCTGTCCTGGTATAGTCCTCCTCTCGGGCCGCAAAAATGTCTACAAAGTAGGCATTGTAGCTGCTCCTGCTGTGGCGCGCTCAGATACTCACCACTTCAACGGCCCAATTCCTCCACAGCTGCAACCGTCTCAGGTGATGGGTGGGCAAGTGGAACGTGTGGTGAAAGCAGTTGGGATGCACTGGTCTGAGCTGTAATACTCCCCCGGGGGTCCTCCCGAGTCCCTGTAGCTCCCGAGCAGCAGTCAGGGGCCGGTGAGCAGGGGTGTCCAGGTGATTTCAGGGTAGCAGCCTTTCCAGGATGGCTCCAGCCCGACCGGAGCGGCACAGTCTCATTACCGAGGCAGAGGACGGCCCCTGACACATCAACACGTGCTCCCCAATGGGCCAACAAGTCCAACCCAATAATGCACTCATCTCTGATGTCAGCGAGCCAGAACTCGTGGCTGATCTGGCTCATCCCCACCACCACAGACAACAGTTTCTTTCCAGGCATTACTGTCCTTTCACCTGTGACAGTGAGCAGTTCGGTATTGGTGGGGGTCCAGTCCTCCGGAAGAGGACCAGCTGTTTCTGGCAACACTCTTCTTTGTAGCAAACAAATGGTGGACCCCGTATCCACTAGGGCACTGCATGGTTGCCCGTCAATAATGCAGTCTAAGTACAGTCCACTGGAAAACCCACAGCGCCCCACTGTAGGACAGTCATTGTGGAGGGATGCTGAAAAACAGGGTGAGGGTCCCCTCACTGCCTCACTCCGAAGTCGCTTCCCAGGGATGATGTTGTACGGGGCAGGGGACTTGGAGGAGGGCAGTCCCTGGCAAAGTGCCCTGGTTCTCCACATCAGAAACAGCGGCCTAGTCTTGGCCTCCGTCGGGGGGTTGATGCTGGTTGGGCGCGGCTGACCTCCACTTCCTCAAGTTGGCCCCCGTCCACCCCTCGTTCAACTGCTCTCGTCAACTGGCGCAGGAGTGGCGATCGACCCGTCTCTGGCCCAGCCTGGAGCACCTCCTCAGCCCGCTCAGCCTCCCGCAGTGCCTCACTCAGATCTCGGGGTGACAACAGGCGGACATGCTGGCGGAGACGCTCTGGTGTAAGGCCCCGCAGGAAAGCATGGAGGCGAAGCTCCTCCCTCACTACTGCCGGGAAAGTAGGGTAGTCTTTCTGTGCATAGACCCTGATGTCAGCTGCGAATGCACCCACACTCTCACCTTCACGCTGGCGGCGGTTAGGCCTTGTTCACACGGGCGTTAAAATTGAGCGTTTTTGTGTTCAGAAGGTCCGTGAGCGGATCAAGCGCCGAGTGTTTTCTACGTAGGAGTCAATGAGAGTGTTCACACGGGCTTTGGTGACGTGCGTTTGTCCGGCAGCGCGTTTATACGGCATCAAAAAAACGTTACATGCAGCTTTTTCTTGGCGTTCAAAACCCGCGCGTTTTCTGCGCGTTTATTTTACGCTTCGGAGGACCGGATATATATTTTCATATTGCTTATTTTATTTTATTGTCTCATGTAATTTGTAAACCATGAACCTATTCATTTATGTTCTAATATATTTGATAACGATTATGTAGGGGGGCAATCCATGGCGGGGGATTGGGGGCATTTCAGTGCACAACACCGGTGTAAGCGCACACTCGACTACTGTTTCCTTACCTCAAAGTGACAAGTAGTCTCTCTTCGGGGCTAACACCAAGTCGCATATTGGTTGATCGGCGTGCAATGTGGCATTGCACCAGCTGCAGCAGACAATCAAAAGTGCAAACCGACATCCGACAGTAATTAAAAACTTGCGGAAATTTTCGCATTTCTTCATAAAGCACAAAAAAAACTTCCTTTAACCCGACGTTGTGCAGTCAGAGGATGAACCCAGTAGCGGCGGCGATTTTTCTCTCCCTACATCGCCGTATTACGAGTATTTTTAAAACAAGAAGATTAATATCTAACATAGCAAAATGGTCCATATTGAAAGGAGGCACCTCAAATAAAACGACAAGGGCTTTCATATCCAGTTCCCGACACTGCCTCCACAGGTTAACACACAAACTACAATTTGGGCTGCAGGCTGGCGTTAGATAGAGACAAACGAACGCCGGTGTAGAAGTCAATCGATCGCCACCACAAAATGCAACATAAACGTCTAGGACGTTCAGAGCAAGTTCGTTTATCCAAAAACTTAACGCCCGTGTGAACAAGGCCTTAGTCAACTCCTCTCGGCTTTGCTCCGCTGAGGTTTTCTGTCCAAAGCGATGGTTGAGAGCAACTGTGAGGGCCTGGAGATCACGACGTTCCTCAGGTGACAGATCAAGGAGTACCTGAAGTGCGGGACCCTCCAAGACAAGGGCCAAGTGTGTCGCGGTCTCCTCGCAGCTCCATCCATCGTGGAGGGAAGCCAGATCTACCTGTGCAAGGTAGGGCTCCAGAGGCGTCAACCCGCTGTATCGTGGTAGCTTGGCAAGTGACCATGTGAGGAGGTCCGGCCGACTGTTGGAGTGTCATTGCGGCAGCTGGAGGTTCATTCCGGCCGTGACTAGAAGAGCGTAACACTGTCCGGGGAACACTGGCACCATCAGGCCAGTGTGAAGCCCCTCTCTGCATTATTTCACTTGTCAGGCACTCTAGCATAATTCTGTTCTTTCGGATGGCACACTCTAATTTGACAATACTCTGCTCCATAATGGCGTCTTCTAAACAGCCTGAATCCCACTTCTGACACCACTGTAATAACTGGTAGTTGAGTTATTAAACTTCCTAGAGCTGAATTTTTGCTAGAGGGGTGCTAGCACCTACATGCAGCTATACCTAGCTAATTAAGTAGGCGAACACTCGTGTCCCATACACCGCACAACCCCGAGTGTCTCTGTAAATCATTGCATAGATGGTATATCTAGCAAGACACAGCTCTGTCCTTTTTTTCTTTACCTCTTTATTAGAGCAGAGAGTCAAAAACAAAGCTTAACACATTGCAAGGCCATTGCCAAGGTCATTCATAAAGACATCTTTCTCCATGATGGTAACTGTTACACTTTTATATAACTGGGCTGCAAATGAAACAAACCCACCCAAACTAACTTGACATAAACACATAACATCTCTAATACAAAAGAAATCGACTGCCTTGCTTAATTAACATAAAAAGTAAACTCTAAAGAAATACCCATAATGCACCAGGCTGTTAGCGCTGACTGCCGGGTCATTACAATATATTGGCGTAGCCGTCACTGCAGTCAGTGCTTTTCTTTCCCCAAGTAACCGATCGGCATACAATCAGCTCTGTAATAAACGTTAAGCAATCTGTAAGCTTAGCGCCGATTCTTCAAAACGTTTAAAGAACATTGAAATATCTTCGTAGTACATGTTTAATTATTCTATCCTTAACAACACTCCCAGTGAAGAATATAGATTATTTAAATGAAGTTAAAGTTTTATCTGTATAATTTAATAAACATATTTTGCTGCATTTCACCTTAAAAATTATATCGTCATCATATGTAAATACGCGCTTTATAAAGTGGCTCAGGTTGTGCGATATTATAACTGTAGTGCAAGTTTACAGTGTGGTGATTGTACTTATAAGTACAAACGGTTCTACAAGGTGCAATTGATTGAATGCATTTAAAGTTCTTGGGATTAAACGGTTTCTGAACCGCGAGGTCCATACAGGAAAGGCTTTAAAACATTTTGCAGTGGCTGAGACAGCGTGTGCTTAATGCCATATACCGATAATTCTCTTTCCGATCAGCTGCTGCTGTGATTCACACTCAGATACAGTGATATAAATACTCCGAGTGGTGCAGTGAGAGTAATATGGAAAAAGATGATCCGCTGTGGTAACTCCTAACGGGAGGAGCTGAAAGAAGAAGTGAGAGTAACAACGCTAAAGCATTTATGGTATTTGGAATACTATGGTTGTTCCCTGGACCATTATATTGTTACAAGTTAATTACAATCAGATGCATTACACTAATAAACAATATGCGGTCAGTTTCGGTGTATTTATAAAGGAAAGGAAAAATAAAGGAATAATAAATAATAAAGGAAAATAAGGAGTAACCACACAGGAACAGTAGCACTGCTTTGACGCTGGATGCCGCCAGTCTGCAAAACCGAGCGGAGAACTTGCGTACGACAAGGTATGAGGTACCGTGGAAAAGTGCGTGGATTTAAGCCAAGTGTAGGTTTTATACATCGCGATTTGAACGTGGAAAAGTTCTTACGCAACATTTCTGTGCGTACGCACCATTTATACATGAGGCCCCAGGACTTTCCACCTCCATCTTAAAATGCAGGAACAGGCTGGGTTTTTTTTTTTTTTATTTAAAAAAATGCTTCATTTTAAAACACTATTTTATGTGGAAAATTGATGTATTATGATTGTGAAGAAATAACTAGAACCTAAAAATACTGAACATATCTTTTAAAAGACAGTTAAAAAAATACTGAATGTTACAGTCAAACTTCTATATACACCAACATATAATAATGACGACCACAACAACACAGCTCCAGCTTACCTAACAGCCTAGAAAGAAGGCTTCACTAAACAGGATTAAAATCAGTCTCTCTGGATCCCAGACAGCATGAAGGCTAATATAACAAATGTCTACCAGTATTGTAACAGCTTATGAAAGAAGAGTAAAATACAACAGAGTAGAAACAGTTTTATTTTAGATTAACTTGTCCAAAGCATGGCATTCTACTGCAGTTTCTTTCAAATGCAGCCCCTTTTAAATGTGAATCGTTTTATAGCCCCCATTAAACCATACCATAAAAAAAAAAGTATGCATACTGCTCACATTATCTCATGTGCAATACTTTATCACACATTGAGGCTCAGGCTATGTAGACACATTCAAAACAGTCAAACTTTTTTTTTTTTTAATAGTAATTTCCTTTATTTTCAAATTACATTAAAAACAAATACACATCATATTTTTTTCAATCACCACTGAGACCTAAAGTTTCTCTCAAGCTTGTTATTTCCAGATCTTGTGCCTTCTTTATTTTGTAAGCTTCAAGCATCAACAAGCAACATTGGAGCTCACTGAAATCGTATTCCAAAGTGTCATTTAGATCTTCTGCTCCAAGTCTGCAATGCTTTTCTTTGTTGGTTGATATCTTAAAAAAAATGAAATTGGTTCAATGTGTTACAATAGAGAAAAATTGTTCTACAAAGTATGCATTTTTTTAAAGATATATTTTATACTGTTGAATAAAAAACAAAAGCTCTTGATGGTCTTGTAAAATATTGGGGAAAAAACTGCATTCACATGTATTTCCTCAGGAAAAACATGAAGATTACAATTACCTTCAACCTTTCAAATTTAAATAGCTTACCTCTTCATCTGAGATATCTTGATAACTGTTATCATGGATATAATCGGAATCACAGTGGCTTTTCACAACCTACAACAAAACCATGAATACGATTCAGTATTCTCTTTATCTTAGTTTATTACTCTTATGAATATTTTACTAGTGAACACAAAAATCATTAGAAAGTCTTACAGTGTACTGCAGAATGCCACCCAAGAAAATCTTGAATGTGACTTATATGGGCAGCACATATTTTGCTCATGAAATATATTTGAATTAAGACCCAAAACACTGATACAATCACACAGTAACAAAAAAGACAATTTCTTTAAAAACTCCATGTTCTGACTGGGTGTCAGATGCTGATCAAGCACTTGCTTGGATATCCTCCTGTGTTTTAACTGAAGTAACATTTATTAGATAGACAGTTCTTTTAGGGTTTCAGCTGTGTTTTCGATCTTCATATTTGTCAGTTTAAATATAACTTCTTGAAAGTCTTCTTTGGTGTGCTAGTGCTCAGACAATAGTTTGTTGATACAGACCATGATATTACATCTGTCAAAGAGACTTATTCAGGATTTTTGGCTACCAGTGTTTGTTAAGCTTTATTAGCTCTACACCTTTTTCACCTAATCACTACCTCACTATTTTGAATTTGGTGTGTTGTTGGTGAAAATTATTAAATACATAGAGATTCTGGGGTAACCCAGCCACAGGGGATGCACAGGCCAGTGTGTTTCTTTGTGTCAGTCCCAAGTCCAGATAAATAAGAAGGGATGCGCCAAGAATTGCATCCAGTATAAAATTTTTCCAGATCAATATTCAAACAATGCAGATTTCCATACCAGATTGGTTGAGGCCCAAGTTAACAACAGCTGCCACCAGCACTGTTAGCAAACAGGCTGCTGGCAGAAATTGGACTATTAATGGCTGAAGAAAGAGAATAAGAGGGGAAAGGCATGTCCAGAGGCAGAAGGAGAAGGTGGAGAGTAAAAGTAAGGGTACAAACTGGCAAGAGGAGAGAGTTAGCTAATATGATGGAGAGAAGAAAGGGTGATGTATTGTTCATGCAAGAGGCCAGATGGAAGGGAAGTAAGACCAGGTGTATCAGGGGCAGGTTCAAATTGTTCTGCCATGGTGTGGATGGGAGGAGAAATGGGGTAGGGTTTTGATTTTGAAGTTGTAAAGGTGTGATGATGAATGTTGTTAGTGCATATGCCCTGCAAGTTGAATTTGCAATAGATGAGAAACATTTCTGGAATGAGTTCTATGAAGTGGTGGAGAGTGTACCCAAGGGAGAAAGAGTTGTGATTGTGGTGGATTTTAGTGGACATGTTGAAGGGAACAGAGGAGATAAGGAGGCGACGGGTAGGTATGGTGTCAAGAAGAGGAATGCAGAAGGTGATATGGTAGTAGATTTTTGTGAAAAGAATGGTCAAGGCTGTGGTGAATGTGAGTTTTAAGAAGAGAGAGGATCACGTACAAGAGTGAAGGAAAGTGCACACAGGTAGATTATATCCTATGCGGGAGGGTTAGTCTGAAGGAGATGGGAGACTGCAATGTGGTGGCAGGGGAAAGCAGTAAGACAGCATAGGATGGTGGTCTGTAGGATGATACTGGATATCAAGAGGAGAAGAGCGAGGACAGAGCAAAGGATCAAATGGTGGAAGATGAAAAAGGAAGACTGTAAAGTTTAGTTCAGGGAGGAGTTAAGACAGGCACTGGGTGGCATTGAAAAGTTACTAGACAGCTGGGTAACTACAGCTGAAGCGGTAAGAGAGACAGCTAGAAGGGTGCTTGGTGTAATATCTGGGAAGAGGAAGGAGGATAAAGAAACCTGGTGGTGGAACGGGGAAGTATCCAGGAAGAAGTTGTTGAAGAAGAAGTGAGATAGTCAGAGAGTCTTGGCAGAAAGTAGAGAGGAGTTAGGTGAAGGCCAAAGAAAAGGCATATGATAAGTTGTTTGAAAGGTTGGGCATTAAGGAGGGAGAAAAAAGACCTGTACCAATTGCCTACACAGAGGGACTGAGCTGGGAAAGACGTGTAGCAAGTTAAGGTGATAAAGCGTAAAGATGGAAACGTACTCACAAGTGAGGAGAGTATGTTGAGCAGATGGAAAGAGTACTTTCAGAGGCTAACAGAAGGTGTCTTTGTGGATTTAGAGAAAGCATGTTAGGGTGCCAAGAGAGGAGTTGTGATATTGTATGAGGAAGTATGAAGTAGTATGTAAGAGTGGTACGGATATGTGCGATGGAAGTGTGACAGTGGTGTGGTCTGCAGTAGGAGTGACAGACAGAGTAAAGGTAGAAGTGGGATTACATCAGGGATCAGCTCTGAACCCTCTTATTTGCAATGGTAATGGATTGGCTAACAAAGATTAGACAGGAGTCCCCATGCAGGTTTTTGGAGGAAATTGTGATCTGTAGCAAGTTTAGGTAGCAGGTCGATGAGTCTCCGGAGAAATGGAGATATGCTCTAGAGAGCAGGAACAAGACAGAATACATGTGTGTAAATGAGAGGGAGGTCAGAGGTATAGTGAGGATGCAGGGAGTAGAGCTGGCAAAGTAGGGAGATTTTAAATACTTGGAATCAACAGTACAGAGTAATGTGGAAAAGAGGTGAAGAGAGTGCAGGCAGGGTGGAATGGGCGGAGAAGAGTGTCAGGAGTGATTTTTGACAGATGGATACCAGCAAGAGTGAAAGGGAAGGTTTACAAGTTAGTAGTGAGACTAGCTATGTTATAGAGGTTGGAGACAGAGGCACTGACCAAAGTTGCCTATTGGGAGAAGGATGTTAAGGACAGAGTTGCTAGGATAAGGGGAAAAAGAAGAAGGCCTAAGAGAAAAGTTTATTGGCTGTGGTAAGAGAGGACATGCAGATGGTGGGTATAACAGAGCAAGATGCAAAGGACAGGAAGATATGGAAAAAGATCTGCTGCGGAGACCCCTAATGGGAGCTGCCAAAAGTAGATTGGGCAACTGGGGTGCCATGATAAGAAGTTTGGCAAACAAACCTGTGGATTTCTAAACAAGATATTAAGAAAATACGAAATTATTTTATTCATGTATTAGCATAAATAAATATAGAAAAACTTAAGCATTAACTTTAGTGCAAGTATTAATGCAAGTCAGGCATACTAAGCAAATGGTTAAATAAAGGCACATGCCAAAATTTCTTTTTTAATTAAAGCTTAGCTTAAGTCATCAATATCTTATCAGCTTGAGAGGCAAGGAAGGGAGAGAAGAAAAGATGAAGGTCCAAGAATGAAAAAGGGGGAGCACCTGTAAGCTCAAGGCCTACCGCAAAATAAGGGAAATAAAAAAGTGAAGGTGAATAGCAAAATATGGGAGATAATGGTGGTTCACATAAAAACTTGGGAAGCCAGCTAGCCAGCTGCAGAAGGGAGTCAGGAGATAATAATGGTTCCCATGAAAACTTGGGAATCCAGCTGCAGAAGCAAGTCAGAAGGAACAACGAATAAGCTGTTTTGAGCGAGGTCAGGGTGATAAGAAATGATTATATAAACTGTTATTTTTGTCCTGTTCAGGGCCCAGCTCAGTTTGGCCTAATTGGGTTGAGTCCAAGTTATTGTTTATTGCAATAAATCTAATTACTCTGTTTGCCTATCCTTCGACTCCTTTAGCCTTTATTTAAAGTGAGAGTCTTCAGCTTATTTTTCCTTCCACAATATCAATAAGTTTCTGGAAATCACAACAAATTCTTAGATTTTGTGGTGTCAATGTTTATTTTTATTCTATTTTGTGGTGTTTTGCATTGTTATACCAAGGAAGCAACCTTTTTAAAAAAAAAAAGGTAAAATTGATTTTGCACGCTACTAAATGTGTGTATTTACAATTGTTTTTGCAGTCTAATATAATAAAGTACACAAAGTAAAAGATTTAAAAGGCAGAACTGATGTCAAACCAAAATGACTGTCCATAAATGAGAAAAATCTGGTATTTCCTGCTTATGATTTCACCTACATAAACTGTGTTAACAGTAAAATTCTGCAGACTGATGTGCTCACAAATGTGGGAGAAAAAAAAATAAACCAAACTTTGTCTTAGGAGCAAAATCTACTGCAGCAACTTTGCTCAGAAAAAATGATCATCTTAAATTGTACAGTTCTTATAGTTGTTCCTTGTTGTTCTTCATAGCTCACAGACTTGCACTGGAAAGCGATGACATATTGCAGGTTAGTCAAACATGCAAATATAAATTTAATTGTAATGTGACACCCTGAATATTAGATATTTGCATACACTGTATGAAAATATTAAACACAAAACATATCCACCCTCACCTGTACATATGAACAAAAACAGACAAAAAAAAAAAAACAACACACATGGGGTTAATGCATGCAATTGCCGTGTGCCTATTGCTGTCTCTCTGTATGTCGCCAGTGTAATGTTTGCTGACACGTTTATTATACATCCTGACTTTCTACAGTCTGGCTAATATCTTTAATGAATGTGTGTGACATATTTAATCTTGCTGATTGTACATAAAACCGGAGTGAAAAGGCACAAGGTGAGGCAGACAGTACCATGGCCGCACCGAAGGGGGCGCATGTGAATGTGAACAGGTGCGAACAGGTGCTTGTTGCCGACTGTTCTTGGCGAGAATCTCCATTGAGGCGGAGAGACTTAAACTAAAGAAAAATAAGGAGGACTTTTACAAGATGGAGACAGATTTTCGTGGAGGAGGATGGGCGCATGGACTTCATCTATAATAATAAAAGGCAAAGCGCTCACTGACTGACTCACTGACTAACTCACTGAGTCATCACTAATTCTCCAACTTCCCATGTAGGTAGAAAGCTGAAATTTGGCAGGCTTATTCCTTACAGCTTACTTACGAAAGTTAAGCAGGTTTCATTTCGAAATTCTACACGTAACGGTCATAACGGTCGATAACGGTCGACAACGTCCGCCATGTTGAACTTTCTTATTTATGGCCCCATCTTCACGAAATTTGGTAGGCGGCTTCCCTGCGCTAACCGAAACCGATGTACTTACTTATTTCAATGGTATGACGCCACTGTTGGCCGCAATATTGAACTTTCCAACGTCACCAATTTTCAAACTTCCCGTGTAGGTAGAAGGCTGACCCCATCTTCACGAAATTTGGTAGGTGGCTTCCCTGCGCTACCCAAAACTGATGTACGTACTTACTTCGGTGGTATGACGCCACTGTCGGCCGCCATATTGAACTTTCCAACGTCACTAATTCTACAACTTCCCGTGTAGGTAGAAGGATGAAATTTGGCAGGCCCATTCCTTACAGCTTACTTACAACAATTAAGCAGGTTTCATTTCGAAATTCTATGCGTAATGGTCATAACGGTCAACAACGTCCGCCATGTTGAACTTTCTTATTTATGGCCCCATCTTCTCGAAATTTGGTAGGCGGCTTCCCTGCACTAACCGAAACCAATGTACGTAATTATTTCGGTGGTATGATGCCACTGTCGGCCGCCATATTGAACTTTTCAACAGTCTTTGTTACTTATGGGCCCATCTTCAAGAAATTTGGTACACGGGTTCCCAACGCTAACTGAATCCTACTTACGTACATATATACGTCCATAGCCTGCAGCTCGGTCACCGTGTGAGGCGGTGTTGGGTCCCCCATTCCCAACGCCTCCCACGTTGTTGGCTGCCTGCCTATATAAGGCCGTCCGTCGCTCCAGTCTCTACATTTCCTTCCTTGCTTCGCCACGGGATTCATGTCTCCCTACTGATAACTACAGCCTTTTTGTTTAATCCACAGCGTCTCCGCTGTTTTATTGTTTGTTTATTACAATTATAGTTATTGTATAGGTATTTTACACTTACTTTACATTGCTCAGGTACCCATTTCCTTTATCATTCCAACCCCCATTATCATGTCTATAGAGATGATCACTATCGATCAAAGAACTATCACTTAAGAAGTGGTTTCAATGCCCAAAGATACCACCTACCTTTTCCATTCTCTTTGTTACATATTGCACGGCCAGATCAGGCTCACTCTTGATATCCGGAGGAACATTGTGTCTTATGTATTGTATGACTGGGACAGGTTCAAGGTGTGGACTGATGACGGTACAGGAGATAATTATACTACACAGGAGCACTATAAGAGTAAAATGCTTAAGCCCTTCACCTATGGTTCTGCATGTGAGTTGATGGCTGCCACTGAATTGTTCGGTTGTCGCTTTCAAGTGTACCGAAATGGCCAAATATTTTACACCTTTCGACAACCGCCAATGCCTCTTAAACATCCTAGATTCACAGGTGACGATTTCAGTAGTGGACACTTTGATGTTTATGAATGTTTAACTCTCAAAAGCTGGATGTAATTTTATCGCTGAAACCGGTTGTGTGCTTACAATGCTTGACAGATGCCGAATGTCACTTCAATACAACAAATCCTGCAAATACTGTAATAATTGAAACAAACCATGAAACTCAAACCGATTATGACAGCAGCAATCCAAGCTGTGAGATATGAAACAAGATTACTGTTCACATGGCCAACTGTACGTTGCATGCTCAAGAGTAAGCTCAGCGCATAGCTTGGTCATATTAAAACCGGAGGGCCGAACTCACAATGTGGTATACAAAGAGATCCTTAACAAATAATTATTGGCATATTTTCCCTCAGTTTAAAAAGGTAAAATTTTCTTCTTAATAAAAATTTTAATGCAGTACTTCGGCACTGCGAAGCGCAGGTGTTTTGCTAGTTTACAAATAAAGGCAAGACCATAAACGATTCAATTTTATAAAAAAATGGGATCAGATTAAGAAAAAAAAAATCCAATTAAAAAAACTTAATTTTGACCTTAAATAAAATATTCTGTTTTTCTTGAATAGTGTGTATTAGAATTGATTAAAGCATCAGAATTAAAAGCTTTTAAAAACTACTAAACATTTCAATTAAGGTCAAAATTGAATTTTTTTTCTGGAAAACCCTCTATACTTTTATTTGTATTGAATGAGTATGAATTATGGAATTGCAACGTCAGATTTAGAACACAGAGGGTGCAGAGCAAATGAGCTCTCTCTTGCCTCTATAAACCCAAGGTTCTTTCTTAGCCAAATATTTACCTTACAGATGTGTGTTGATGAGATATGAAACATGACCAGTAGTCAATGTGCAGGCTGGATGCCAATTGAATAGTGAATAAGCTACTCTTTTGGGATCATATTTGTAAATCTGACTCTGAAAGAGGCAGTGCCTCAACAGCAATGAACCTCCCCACACGTCACAGAGTACAATCAATATTAAGCCAAAAACCTATTAATCATCACTAGAGATCCATTTAATAAAGAAATTCTTTAATTCTGATATTCAAACACTCTTAATTTACAGATTTTTGACTTAAAATTTCTTATACAAAACATTTAACATTTTTTGCGTATTGTGACCCTGGAGCAGGTGCATTACCTCATCTAAAGGCTCTGTCTCCTGCGTCTCCTCCTCCTCGCTGTTGTCACCGATGGCGGAATATTTCCCAATTGGATCTTCCTGTAAAACGGGGTCAGCAGTCTGTTCTTTAATCTCTGATGGTTCCTGTTCTTTCAAATCAGCAATGCAATCCTTAAGTTAAAAAAAAAATAAAGTCATTGTGGTGTATAATAAAATGTCTCTTCAGATTTTTTACAATGCCAGATTGAATAAATACATTTCAATCATTCATAAGTCCCAAAAAGGTGATTTAGGCAGCAGGAAAGTGAAGTGCACTGCGCATATTACAATGACGTTTCAGTTACATTCTGATATCAATCCATTAATTTTCTAAATCCAGGTGTTCTAAAAGTTTTATAACAGGGATTGTGTGATTTCCGTGTGATGGTCTCAATGCATCAGTTCGAGATGGGAGCACACAACTCCAACAGGACCAGCTCTCGGACATCTAAAGCGACCAACAAGTCAGTCATTGTCACGAAAAAAGAGACAAACATCATTAAGATTTAAATGACAGAAAATGTGTTATTGTCTATATTTTGTAATTGTGGAAAAACTAACACTTTAAGAACTTACAAACATAACTGGCTTTCAAATCAGTTAACTAAGTTTCACTGAAATGTTAGTGTTTACTGCAGTAGTCCTGAAGTGCAATGTGCATAAATTAAATCGTGCAAAATTAAATCAGATGACAAAAAAGGCAAATACTATAGAAATCACAATAAAGATGAAAGAATCTCTCTCAAGGTAAATCTAAAACAATGAACTTTGACCAGGCCAAAGGGACACCCAAATAACACTCGGCTGCCAAATGAGGCACATCACCTGCATTGTGAGGGAGCGTCAGTTAAGGCACTAAGGATCATCATTGTTGAAGACTTCTGCCAATCAGGATCCTGAAGTGTTCTTTCGTGTGGTGGGTGTGACAATGTGCTGTACCAGAGCGTGCTCCCCAACCTGACCTGACCCGAGTATTTCTTAGTCTGCTTAAAGGATTGACGATGTGCAGTTAAGAGTTGCTTTGGGTAGAATGGATTATATTATTTGTTGATCCACCCATCTTTCAAACCTATAGGGTGGTTCAGATCCAATTATGCAATTTCCATTACGCTATAACTTAAGTTTATTACATAGAAAATCACCTGAAAAATCCCAGACCATCAAGAAGTGTGGGAATTGACGACATGAAGAATCGTCTTCGTGCTGAACTGGAATTGTCCCTGCATAAATCAAAGTAATCCAGACGATCTAGATCTGAATAATTAGATCTGGACCACCCTGTACTTAACATGGGCAGGGGGCAGCTGAAGCCTAACCCAGCATAGGCAGGAACACTCCCTGTGCAGTCCATCACAGAGTGCAAACACCCCCACCAAACCCAGGGGACAATTTGGCATTGCCTATTCACCAAACTGAAGAGTCTTTCGACTGTCGGTGGAAACCAGAGTAAACTCGCATGTCCCCACTAACCAACTCCAAGCAGGGGGCACCGAGGACACAACCCTCAGGCTTCTTACTTTGAGACTGAAGAGCTACCACTCTCCACCTGTATTTATTTTATATTGGAATAACCTTGTATTGTAGGTCAACCAATCAATCCAGTTTGCATTTCATGTATGAAAGGTGCAATATAAAGCAAAGGACTTCACAATGTGAAAAAAAAAAACAGCAGCATGCAAGAGTAAGCAATTCAAGATAAATTTAAAAGACATTTATGTAAAATTAACTGAGACCAAGATAATGGGGCCCCCTGAAAAAAATAAAATAATGAAGACTTAACTAAAAAGCCAGTGTAAAAGATACACCTGTAATAGCTTTTTTAAAAAGCATTCAACAACTTCTCAGCATCATTTTGTGATACAAAAGGCCCAACTTTAGCAAAGTTCCATAAATGAAGAAAAGCTGTCTTGGTAACATACTGGATGAGAGTTTTAAAATTCAGAAAACAGTCCAGGATTACACCAAGATTCATAACCTGTGAATTACTTTAAGCCAATAAACTGCCAAGCCTTGACTTCACCATCTCCTTCATTCTCTCGGGCCTATTGGTCACCTTGGTCTTTATTTAATTGACTTTTAAAAATGAACACACATCCACTCATTGATAACAGATAAACATGCATATGAAATGTTGGTTATAAGATCATCAGGTTTTCCTGCTACGTAAAACTGTGTATCATCAGCCCAACAACGAAAATCTACAGCCTGTTTTCTAAAAATAATGCCAAGAGGAATTATATACGGTAAAGAAAGAAAAGCAGTGGACCCAGGATACTACCTTGTGCAATTCCACAGTTGACTATTACTAATGAGGATGAAAATTCATCTAATTTAACCTGAAAGATTCTCCCCGCTATACAAGTCTTGAAGCAGTTTAGAACAGAAGCAGTAAGCCCTATTGATTCAAGGTGGTATAAATGGATGAAATGATCAATCATGTCAAAATGCAGTACATAAATCTAATATCATAATCTTATTGCTTTGAATGTATTCGTTTAAAGTAGCATATGATGGTGCATTCGGAAGAAGGTACTACGTATTTCTCAAAGAGCTTCTGTAAAAGGTCAAATTTCCCCCGGGGCCAAATAAAGTTCTAACTATGCAAAATAACCACTGACAAACTGATAGTTTAATTGAACTACTAATACTATTAATTCTTACCTGGAAAACTCAGTGCTGAATGGTGGTATGAAATAAGAACGGATTGAGGTTTTCAAATTAATAGGACCCATATTGACCTACTGTAAGAAAGGTAGAACTCCAGCCTAAAATTTATCAGAAAAAAGGTTGCTTTTCTTTAGTTTTAGCATCTTCATTAACCATGAATTTACCAGCAATTAAATTTACTTCATAGTTATGATTCCAATTTATTATATTAAATATTGGGTCACACACAGAAATAACTTGTTAGACAAACTAGATACCTTCAGTTCTGAACTGCTGCAGGATAATATTGACTCTTCATCCATTTCTGGGGTCTTTAAAAAAAGAAAAATCATGTCAGTAAAAATTACTAAAAAAAAAACAAAACCACCACATACACAGTAGTTTTCCTTTTTATTTAAGGTAGTTTATATATATATTATATAAATATAGTATATATATAGTATATATATATATATATATATATATATATATATATATATATTTTTTTTTTCTCTCCAGCTGTCTGGAGGTTTTTTTCTGTCCTCCCTGGCCATCGGACCTTACTCTTATTCTATGTTAAATTAGTGTTGCCTTATTTTAATTCTTACTTTGGCTTTTTTTTCTCATTTCTTCACCATGTAAAGCCCTTTGAGCTACACTATATATACACACACACATATTCTTATTCCGGTTGCAATCAAAAGTGTAGTATGATCCTAAAGAGTTTACCATACACTCTACTGATAGTACTGCTCTGAATTTACAATTACTACAAAATTATGAACCCTCAAGGTTCAATAGAAAAGAAAATGCAACAGAGTCTTATCTAACCTCAGTCATTTCAAGGACTCAGGAAGAATCAAGCAGTCCTCTACCAAATATATGTTTATGTAGTCCTTGATCATCTTGAAGATGTCTTATCCACTCATAACACTGCGTAGCTCCAATTACATCTGATTTATTTAATATAGATGACCATCTAATTAACTGAAGTATGAAAAATTAACAGATTTTTTTTTAATTAGCTGAATAAAACAATTAAATTATAGAGATATATGTAAATAAAAGACTGTCAGGACTTTTATTTCCCTTATTGAAAAACAGGTCACACTTTCAACACATATAAGCTAGTTTGTTGATAAATTGTTGTGTATATAGGGTGGTCCAGATCTAATTATGCAACTTTTAATGCAATACAGGAAAACAACGCAAGACAAAAGAATTGTTTGAAACATCTTGTAATAAATGAAAATGGTCTTACATCGAATTGATTCACTGATTTTCCATGTAATATCCCACTTTTCCTCCATTCAGTTATTAATTCTCTATGTAATACACTTAATAAATTACAGGTAATAAAAATTGCATAATTAGATCTGGACCACCCTTGTACTTTAATTATAGGCAATATTGACAAACTCCACTAGAGCTTTCCTGGATAATCCTGAAGCTTTATCTGAAATGATGACATACTTTCCAGAAACCAGTATGGTGCTTGTTTTATATGATGTATGCACATTTTTAAAGATGTTTACTTGAACACAGAGTTACAGGAGACCGGGGCCTCTCTTGGAAGCACTAGACACGAGGCAGGAAATAACTGGCAGTCAGTCCACCATAGGACTCTGGCCTATCCACACACTGGGGCAAATCTAGAATTGCCTAGCAGGCTCTTTGGAAGAAATTCCACATGAACACTGTAAAAAAGGCTCCTGTGCCTTTAAGGCACTGAAGCATGATCACGTGAAAACCGTGGCGTGTGCAGTGAGCATGTGCATTTGTTAGATGTACCTCGTGAAAGCCGGAACTACTGGAGCCACTAGAGAAAGTTTAAGTTTGTGCGTTGTTGACCAAATGTAAGTTCTTATGTACATATTTAGAAGTTAAGTGTTATAGTTAGAGAGAAACTGTTCTGAATTAGTAGTTAGGTTAATATTTTACGTTACCACATTGAAATTGTAATTGCAAACACCTTACGTTGAAAGTGTGAAGCTATCATGCCACCTATTGGACATTTGTGTATAGCATAGTGAGATAACGTATATATGTACTAAATGTCTTATTTTGTTGTTTGCCTGTTAGAACCACACATACACCTACTCACCTACCTGTACAGTTCTACTTCATGTGAAATTTTGGCATCTCAACATTAAAGTGATGTTCCTGAAATGGTTGGATTAGTTCCTTTGTTCTAACCGACACACCACAGCGCCTACAGCTTATTGCAAGTCTGCCTTCTGCCTTTCTTCATAACAAACACAAAGGAATGTGCCAAGTTCATATGAAGAACAGCGGAGCACAGGATCTGAACCCAGGCCACTGGATCCAAGAGGAATCTGAGCCAGGGATGGTACCATGGTGCATTCTTACAGAATATACATATTTTTTTCTTCTTCTTTCGGCTGCTCCTATTAGGGATTGCCACAGCAGATCATCTTCTTCCATATCTTTCTGTCCTCTGCATCTTGTTCTGTTACACCCATCACCTACATGTCCTCTATCACCACATCCATAAACCTCCTCTTGGGCCTTCCTCTTTCCTGGCAGCTTTATCCTTAACATCCTTTTCCCAATATACTCAGCATCTCTCCTCTGCACATGTCCAAACTGACACAATCTCGCCTCTCTGACTTTGTCTCCCAACCGTCCAACTTGAGCTGACCCTCTAATCTTCTCATTTCTAATCCTATCCATCTTCATCACACCCAGTGCAAATCTTAACGTCTTTAACTCTGCCACCTCCAGTTCTGTCTCCTGCTTTCTGGTCAGTGCCACCATCTCCAACCCATATAACATAGGTGGTCTCACTACTGTCCTGTAGACCTTCCCTTTCACTCTTGCTGATACCTGTCTGTCACAAATTACTCTGGACAATCTTCTCCACCCATTCCACCCTGCCTGCACTCTCTTTTTCACCACGCTTCCACAATCCCCATTACTCTATACTGTTGATCCCAAGTATTTAAACTCAAGCAACTCTACTCCCTTCATCCTCACCATTCCACTGACCTCCCTCTCATTTACACACATGTATTCTGTCTTGCTCCTACTGACCTTCATTGACTTTAAAATACTGCTTATGGTTTATAAAGCCTTAAATAATCTCGCTCCATCTTATATATCGGAATGTCCGACACCTTATATTCCAAATTGCAACCTTAGATCTTCAAATGAGTGTCTGGTAAAAATTTCCTAGAGCTAAACTTAGAAGTGGTGAAGCGGCCTTCTGCTGTTATGCACCTAAAATCTGGAATAGCCTGCCAATAGGAATTCACCAGGCTAATACAGTGGAGCACTTCAAGAAACTGCTAAAAACTCATTACTTTAACATGGCCTTCTCATAACTTCATTTTAATTTAATCCTGATACTCTGTATATTCAATTTATTATCATAACTATTCATGGTGGCTCTAAAATCTGTACTAACCCCTACTCTCTCTTCTGTTTCTTTTCCCGGTTTTCTGTGGTTGCGACCTGCACCACCACCACCTAATCAGAGTAGCATGATGTTCCAACATTGATGGATTAAAGGCCGGAAGTCTACATGGCCATCATCATCAAGTCCTTCCATGAGAACCCTAAATACAAAGAGGACTGTTTTCATTTATGTTATGTAGAATGTCCAGAGGGGGCTGGGTGGTCTCATGGCCCTGGAACCCCTGAAGATTTTTTTTTTCTCTCCAGCTGTCTGGAGGTTTTTTTTTTTCTGTCCTCCCTGGCCATCGGACCTTACTCTTATTCTATGTTAAATTAGTGTTGCCTTATTTTAATTCTTACTTTGGCTTTTTTTTCTCATTTCTTCACCATGTAAAGCCCTTTGAGCTACACTATTTGTATGAAAATGTGCTATATAAATAAATGATGATGTTGTTGTCCATCAACATCCTCAGAGCAAACATCTAATCTGTGGTGCTCTTTCTTGGCATGAAACCATACTGCTGCTCACTAATCATCACCTCACTTCTTAACCTAGCTTCCACTACTCTTTCTCATAACTTCATGCTGTGGCTCATCAATTTTATCCCCCTGTAGTTACTACAGTCCTGCACATCCCCCTTAAATATCAGCAACAGTACACTTCTTCTCCACTCCTCAGGCATCCTCTCACTTTCCAAGATTCCATTAAACAATCTGGTAGAAAACTCCACTGCCATCTCTCCTAGACACCGACATGCTTCCACAGGTATGTCATCTGGACCAACAGCCTTTCCATTTTTCATCCTCTTCATAGTTGTCCTTACTTCCTCCTTTCTAATCCATTGCACTTCCTGATTCACTATCTCCACATCATCCAACCTCTTCTCTCTCTCTCGTTCTCTTCATTCATCAGCCTCTCAAAGTACTCTTTCCATCTGCTCAACACACTCTCCTCGCTTGTGTGTACGTTTCCATCTTTATCACCATCTATCTATCTATCTATATCTATATCTATATATTTTTTTTTTTAATTTGATGGAAAAAAACTTTGCCATTTAGTACAACTCAATTTTATACAGTACACTTTCTGATAAAAAGTATTAACTCCAGGCATTTATTTATATTTTATATGCAGAAACAAATTAAATGTGATATATAAACACACACTTATGAAGTTAATGTTTCTACTAAATGAATGTACTATGTAACTATATTATAACAAGACCAACTGGCAGGAGAAGAGAACTTCAGCCTAAACAGACAGTGGAGAAAAAACAAATGTTTGGTCCAAGGTCATATTCCCACCACTTTTTTCCAAAGAACTTAATCCAATTTCTTGTTTGAGGAGGATGAATTCTTTATGTCAGGAACCAACCCTGGATTGAAGGTAAATCCTTTGCAGGACACACTTACACATACAACTATGGTGGTGCACTCGTCTAAGCAGGGCATCAGTCACCATAACATTTAGGCCTTTGAGATTTTTTTTTTTTTTAAACAGCATCCCTCCCCATACCATTAATGTCCCAACTCCACATGGACATTGACGGAGCCACAATTCAAATCATGTCTCCTTGACCAGTGTACTGTCCCAGAAATACACAATTACCCCAGGTTACATCATTAATGGCATCAGAAGATGTATACTTTAACTAGTTTTAACTGGCTAGGTAACTTCTGGGAACAGGCTGGCCAATGACCTAGATAGGTTGGTGACAGCTGGAGTGGCAGTAATCAGGACAGAAAGGGTGGAACCCTGCTCAGGATCCTCATTGAGGAGGAACCCAAAATGTGTTAGAGATTTCAGAAGGATTATATTGCTAGGACTGCTTAAGGGAAGAAAAGGATGAGCACACAATAGGTCAGAGCTCAGGATAACAAATTGTGTAGAGAGACTTAGGACTATAGAGTCACGTGTATTAGGGGTCTAAACATCCACCAGGACTGCCCTTGATGAGACAAAGGAGTATGGATCCCAAGCAAACCCACAGGGATAAGAGCCTCTAAATGCCAAATGCTTTTGTGCTATGCAGGATCAGTGAACAATGCTGAGTGAAGTGGCCACAGGCCTGCAAAGAGAACCTCTGGCAGCAACTTCAACATGTGTTATTGCCAGGGTTTGAGCTACAGTTTCATCAAATGTCTTCAGATAATATCAACAATAATAATTAACATTGATACTGAAAAATTTGGGACCAAGGGGAAGAAACCATTCTGTATGGAATATACCAGAAATAGGTGAAGTGCAAAAATTCATCAACAAAAGACAGGAGCTGTGGAGTCTGAAACAGCACATTAAAAAAATGTATGTAATGAAGAAAAATATTCCTGAGTGAGCTCAGGAACAATCTATGGTAAATGCCTGATAATCTATGCAGAGAAGGAGGAAGGAGTACAGGGCTAGGCAGCAAGCTACATTTCTCTCTAGTCCCTCTGTGTTTTTGAAGAGGTTGCTTGAACAACATGCATACATTTTCAACGTCAAAATGAACCAAAGTCATTGAAAATGTACTGTTACAGCATAAGAGTTCACATTAAAAATACTGAATGGACAAATAGATGTACAAATCTTTTGTCATTGCAGAAAAGTATGAGGACTTTCAGGGGGACTGAATTCTTTTACACACCAGTCAGTTATTCTCCAACCCGCTATATCCTAACTACACACCACTGTACATAAAATACTATGAAAACATGTGTAGTACCTTGCTATTAATCCTATCCAGTAGATGTCAGCATGCACCTAGAGAACTAGTTCTGATGTACTGTAAAGCAAAGAAATAAATATTTAAGGATACCATAATGCTACCTCGCTCTTACATAAGTAGAATCTAAGTTCTTTCACCACTTTTCATCGATTGGGTTTTACAAATCTACAACAATGCATTATCCCCAGGCAGTGGAATTCACTACTCTCAGACTTCTCTCGGGTTGCATAACTGGAACCGAGTCCTGGATTACAGTTAATACCCAGTATCAACTGTGTATATTATTCTATAATGCATAACAAAAATACACTATTTAACATCATTGTTCTAATTTCAGTTGCTACCAGGACTATAAATAAACGTTATTCTTGGGCATAAACTGAGTTGCAACTTTTATATCTACGCTTGTCAGCTCCAGGACCATAGTTAGCCTTGTGTTAAACGAAGTGAAAATAACGGTCAGTATAACACTGCTCGCCTCCTTCAGCTGGGAGTTGGGCTGGAGGACAGGGGTGACAAATGGGGTTGCTGAAACTGCATGTGTGCGTGACATTAAGAAAGAACTGAACTGATTTAGCTAAAAGCACGAACGACGTCAGCTCACCGATACACTGGTTAAGAAAATGTGCCTGGCATTAAAAAAAAAATGGCAACAAAAATATGTTTCACATCTCTGCGATAGCGCCCATTTCTTGTGGATTTTTTTAAAATAAAAAGGTATATGCTTACAAGTCTTATTTGAATTATTTTAAATTAGATTTTGTATATTTTGGATGTTAAGTTAGACTGAACGATTCTGCAAACCGTTTTATTTGCACCACTAATGGAGAATGGGCTGACGTTAATAAACTGACCTTTATTTGAGAAAATATCTGTGCCCAACTGTTGCACTCTCTTCTTTCTTTCAAGGTTTTCCTGCGTTTTCTGGAAAGCTGAATTTGACATCATAGATTTATGCAAAACGAAAACGCATCTAGCGTTGGAAGTGTGTTGATTACTGTTCTGTGGTTGAAGCTCGTTAAGAGTTTTTAAAAGCGGTATTAGGGGTTTCATGTGTATTGCAGAGACTGCCTGGATGACTGACAGGACCCCACGTTACATCACTGATGAGCATCAGCAGCTGTAGAACTTACGAGAAGGGTATTGCTGATGGTCACGCCCATTTTACTTGGAGCTGCAGCAGTACCTAACACCGAAGTTCTCATTGTCATTAGGAATAAAACAATTCTATTTAACACACCTTGAGTGTTTATGACTTTTCTAGAATATCAAGTCAATTAAAATTTGTAACCAAAGCCAGAATTATTTTCTACAAAAAAACATTCCAGTAAAAGTCTGAATATTCTGGAAATAAGACAGGAAGAAACTCCAGTTGAAATTAAACATTACAAGTTTTATTTAAATGAACACGTCACGATTTCCCGTCACTTACTGGAAGGTGCTAAGAAAATTAAAAAGTGCGTAAGGAGTTTATACTCCAGAGATATCGGAAAGATGCTTACCTTCACTATACTCAATCTTTGTATAAGGACTTGTATATACATTCCCACCAAACATTTAGAAAGAGCGTTGTCAAGGAGTCACCAGGTAACCTCCACTTGGTTTTACATCCCTTAAAATACCAACAGCGCACCTTCCTTAATGATCACATCGCCCCGCTTTCTCCTGGCTACCATAGCAGCGTTCTCTTTGGATTTGCAGCCCTGGACGTTGACTCGAGAAATTATCTGATCTGCCTGAAAATGTATTGAAAGCACCAGAAATACTACTGGTATTAGACCGTTAAAGTGCCCATCCTTACTTCCTCACTTGCCTCCTCCAGTTCAGTTCGTTTCGTTTCGTTTCGTTTTACCAGCAGCGGTTAATGACTGAGTGCTCTATAAATCGCAAAGCGGAGCTAATTGATTAAATCCATAAATTAAGAGTGCAAATGGGACATGGGAAAATAAGTGTCAGTGGAAGTTCTTTATTTGGTTTTATCTTGGATATTGCTGTGTATTTCGTACAAGGTGTTGTTTTCCGTATTGAATTTGTGTGTTCTCTTCATATTTTCGTGGAGTTTTCTCACACATTCACAAAGACGGGATTGTTAGGTTAACTAGAAACTCTAAACTGGCCCAGTTTGAGAATAATGGCGATGATTCAGTCCTGGTGCTTTATGGTAGTGATGGGCGGAGTGAAGCCTCACGAAGCATCAAAACATTTGAAGCAATTGTGTCGGAAATCGTACTGAAGCTTCGAAGCATTTAACACTCACCTCACTAATGACACCTCCCACTCTTATGAGGTAACGTTACACAAACTCATGAGCAACTTCAATGACGTCTGTTAAAACTATTGCTTTTACTTTTTCGCTGCTACAGACTGGCAACGAAGAGAAGGGTTCGTCAGCGGCTTCTGGTGTCTGATGTCTAAAAAGAAATATATATAACTAACACTGACAGGCAGAATGTAGGCTACTATACGATAGCAAGAGTTAAACAAAATAAGACGCCTCACTCTTGGCTCCCCGGCTCTTTCAACAAATATTCACTTTTACACTATCATTATTATGGTTGCTGTTACTAGTATTATAATTAGCCCTCATCTTTTCTTGAGATCACATTTAATAGCCCAACGTTTGTGGTTCCACGGCCGTTATGTTGTAGTTTAAAAAAAACATTGATTGAAAACGAGCCTTGTTATTTATCCTTAAATGTTTTCTTTGTTCTTACTTAATTAAAACGGAGTAGACGGAAAATAAAGATGTATCCCTGTACTTTGCTATGATATAGGTAAGCACATTTGAGAAAGAAAAGGTGAATCATTAAATCACAGATGTTATTATTCGATCAAGTATTGAAATATTTCATTTACTAATACTTTACAATATTTTGAGGAGCACAAAAGTAACGAGTTCTCTACGAAGAAAAGACACCGTTACAGTTGATTGTGGCTCAACTGACTAAGGTGATTGCTTTTCAATTTCTGAGCGTACTGCAAGCCCGAATTAAAGAATCACTAAAGTTAATAATAATACAAAAACGACCAAAAGTGAAATCTTTATAACCAATTTGAACTAAATAATTTTGAGAGATACTGTGGAAGGATCGCAGAGATCTGTTCGGAAATCATACCCACTTAGAATCGTCATCAATATGCGATTAATAATTGCAGAAGGCAGCTCACGTACAGTATTTATATTAATCCATGTTCTATTCATTGCCATTAAACGTCCATGAATCTCGTCATTGAATAAGGTGATAACAAACCCACTATGGCAGATCAGGTTGAATTTGCCCTGCTGCACCAAACATTCAAAGGTGTCAACCCGGAGCACATCAGAGTTGCTGACAGACGCGGCGCAGATCAGTCACCGCTACAGTGTCACACAGACACTCTCGGGACACTCCAAGATGAGCATTGCATGTATCAAGGTCGGCATTAAAGATCCTCTTGAGTAGTGAGGCAACAAAAAGCAGCATGATAAACACATCTGAACCTGCTGTCGAAAAAGCACTTTCCTTTATCAGTAGCATCTCTCCCTCGTGAACGCATTGTTCCAGGTCCTACAGGCGATCAGTAAAAAGTACAATAATAAAACATTTCCTAAAACACATATGATACTTGTTCAGTCTGTATCGTTCCTAAGCAATCTTCCAGTTACTGACTCGCAATCCCAGTCACATTTACCGTGTAGCCCCCAAACACTCAAAGTAAGAACATATTCCACCTGATTAATTTAATATTTAAAAATTTAAACCCTAAACCCGCCATCAACAAACACAATAACAGTTGAAATCGTTACTCAAATAGTTTGTTTTGTTATAAACATTAAAAAGATGCCCATTGATATATTTGATATATCCACACACGATATATCTTTACTAGGGGTATGTGCAATTTGGCCGCCTATGGCAATCCAACTACACTTCGATAGCTCGCCTTGCTCGTTATTGATCAAAGGTGGAATTTGCTGTTCAATGAAAAAAAATAAAAAAGAAAAACAGACTCTTTTGGCTAACAATTCCCACTAGATGGATGTGGGACCCGAACCCTTGCACGCCTTATTTTAGGACGGCAACACTACCGTTGCACCACTACTGTTTTTAGCAGAGTGGACGAAAATAATGTATGTTTTTTATGTATGTATGTTATGAAGATGAAAACAATTACATATACTGTAGATGTATACTATATGACGTACGTTCATCGTTGCATGAAAACGTTGAACAAGGCGAAGAATGGATATTTATGAGAGTATTAGAGTGAGAGAGGTGTCGTCACCCATATTACTAAAGCTCTTCTTTGCAGCATTATGCATTCTACAAGTCGGCATTTGTATGATGTATAATTTATAGTTTTGTTTTTTGCCACTAAGTATTATCGGGCACAATCATTTAAAATGTATTGATCATCCACAAACATTCATTTCGCCTGGCAATTCTGTCTACTTTTTGAACCCTGCTGATGCCATATGCAGGAGCTTGATGTATAATGAGCCGAAGCACTAAGCAGACATGCACACTGGAATCGTCAAGCTTAGTTCGAAGCACTGAGCAGACATGTGTACTGGGTTGACAAGCGGTTCGAAGCACCGAGCAGACATGCGCACTGGGATTGCATCATGAAGTGCAGTTCATTCGAAGCACCGAGCAGACATGCACACTGGGATTGTATTGTGACACGCAGTTTGACTCTGATTTGAATCATAATTGCATCATGACGTGTGGTTCGAAGCACCAAGCAGACATATCCACTGGTTGCTGAACTGCCAAGGCGGTCAAAGTGGTGAGCAGTTAAAGGAGGCTTTATGAAGCCTCAACACACTCAAAGGCAATGAGCTCTATATTTTTTAGAGACTATCTGACACTTAATTCTCTAGTTGGAGTTTTGTAATTCGTATTGACAGTAAACACTTCAGTTGATTAAGTGACTGCCTGAAATGACAATTCAGGTAGCTGCTGAGAATTCATTATTGTTATTGTGGATTGCTGTGATTTCCTTTGTTTGATACATGGTGTGTGAGATATGACTGGCCGTTCATCCCGGCCAATACCCCCATGCCGCTAGATGGAGCCCTTCCAGCAGCATGGAGATGCCCCGAATACCAGCAGGGCACCATGGATATTGGAGTTTTCCTTCACAGCCCTGCTGGATACCATGGGGGCCACAAGGGAACGCTGCAGAGAGGCTCAGAGACTTTTATGTGCCCTATAACCCGGAAGTACATCCTGGTCGCAGGGACAGAGGAAATAATGTACTTCCGGGATGAAAAGAAGAGCTTTTGATCTGACCCGGAGGTGCTGGAGAGTCACATGGACTGAGGGTTCAGAAGCACTTCCGGGTCAAGGACTATAAAGGACTCTGGGAAATCCCAGGCGGACGAGCTGAGTTGGGAGGAAGGGTGGCAATGCGTTTGGGAGAGTGGAGGATTGATTATTGGTTATTGTATTGGTGATTTTTATGAGTATTGTGGAGAGGAGGGTGTTTTGTACACATTTATTATTATAATAAATCCATTATTTGGACTTTTATCTGGTGTCTGGCGTCTGATCTGAGGGTTCCAGGGGACGACAGCGCCCCTATTTGTCACAGGTGTCAAAGATGTATTGTTATACATCAACTTTATATATATATATATATATTTTTATACAACGCTTAATTTTCTTAAAAACCGTATGTCATATAGTATACATCTATAAATATAATTTTTTCATCTTCATTAGGAGTATACAACAATGATAGTCTTGTGTCAATTAAACCAATTTAACGTGGATATGTCAAACAACATATATTGTCTCCATCCATTGCGGTAAGAACAGTAGTAGTAGTTCAGTTGTGCGGAGCTCATTAATTATCCCAATTAGGTGGCTCAATGGTATTGCAACTGTCTCTCATAAAAAATACCAGAGGTTCACATCATTGATCCTCCTCTTGTGAAGTTTTTTTTTTCAATTCTTCCATTTAATTAAAAATTACAACTTTGACAGATAGCTAGCGAATCAAGCTATCGAGGGAAGGTTGGGCCACTGTAGTTGGCCAGGGGGTAAACGTCCCTAATTATATTGTGTATGCAAAGAGTTTCACTGTAAAACATAAAAAGCTTCATATTTATGTGTTTGGAGACCCTGGTGTCGTACTGAATTTGTATTGCAGAAAAACAAACTACTCTCCAGCCTGCTTAAATGTGTCTTTTCGTTTCTTATCGTTATACGGCACTTCCATCTTGGGACAATTCACTATAAACAGTTTCAGCCAATACAGAATGACAGTGTGAACCTTTATTGTAGTGGCACGGCATCTTCTTTTCATTCACTTATATTTAGTTGTTAGACTATTTACTGTTAAGTGCTGCTTGAGCTACCGTTTAGTACAACAGGTGGCCTACTTAGCTCTTAAATTGGTATTGAAATACACACACAATCCTCCTAATTTTTTTATTGAAATGCCTACATTTACAGTATCCATTTTAGGAAGTCGTAGTTTTACTTATTTCCGTTATTATGAATTATAATTTCTCACTGCCACATATTATTCTTTACTAGTTATGAGTCCTGCATCATTGAAATTCTCTTTACAGTATAGCGGGTTGGAGAATGACTGACTGACTGACTAAACGCCTTAAATTTGACTTTGGGATTATTTTCACACTAGCAAAATACCCGCGCTTCGCAGCGGAGAAGTAGTGTGTTAAAGAAGAAAAGAAAAAGAAAAGGAAACATTTTAATAATAACGTAACATGATTGTCAATGTAATTGTTTTGTCACTGTTGTGATGAGTGTTGCTCTCATATATACACACACACATATATACATACTGTGGAAGTTGACCCGGACACAGACAGGCCGACACGTTCATGTCACCCACAAACACGTTTATTTACAATATTTACAAAATATATGGTCACTAAGACCCACAGTCCACAAGTGCACACAAACCCCAAAGTTATTGTCCTGGCCACAATGCCTTTCTTCGGGCCGCCTCCACAGCTCTCCTGAGCTTCGTCCTTCCTCCTCCCGACTCCAGCCTCGAATGAATGGAGACGGCCCCTTTTATATGGTTCCCGGATGAGCACCAGGTGTTCCCGGCATTCCTCTTCTGGCCACGCCCCAGCGTGGCGGAAGTGCCGGCTGTCCTCCCGGCAGCTCTCCGGGCGCCGTCCTAATTCTTCCCCCCAGCACTTCCTGGTGTGGCGGAAGTGCTGGGGTAACAGGTCCCCAAGGCATTGGGGCGCCTCCTGGCGGTGACCACGGGCCCCTACAGGGTGGAGCTTCCATGCCCTGTACCCGTGGCTCCCAGAGCAACCCGGAAGGCAACCCCCACGTGATTGAGGGTGGGCACAGACCCACATCCGGTCCCTCATGACGTCCCGGCCGGATCATGGCCCCTGGCATCCCTGACAATACATATATATATATATATATATATATATATATATATATATGTATATATATATATATACACGTACATCCACATATATATACATATATATACATATCTACATTTACACACATACATATACATACACACACATATATACACACAAATACATATATATATATATATATACATACACACACACATATATAAATATAAACATATATATACATATACATACATATCTACATATATACATACACACACACACATTATATATATATATATATATATATATATATATATATATATATATATATATATATATATATATAAAATATATACAGTCTTTGGGGTGCGAGCAACTGTTGAATCCATCAAGGAAGAAAAATGAAAAACATTATTTGTACAAAATCTTAATTTATTTATCCATTCCTAAATAATTAAATAGGCAGGCTATTTCGTATCAGTGCAATACGCTGTTTGTTAAAACAGATGACTCCTGCTCTTACGTGCAAGTCTGCGTGGATATTATGAAATATCGTATCTGTTCAAGTTCTACTTAAATTTTAAATGGAAGGAACTTTTATTTAGTCAACAGAAGAGGTTCTGTGTTGTGGAGATTCTCAGGATGGACCGCAGGTGCTCATCAGTGAGGTGACTCCTGTGTGCTGTTTTGATAGTTTTCATCACTGAGAAGAGCTTCTCACACAGATATGTGCTACCAAACATACACAAGGTTCGAGCCGCATGTAGACGGAGCTGGAGCATTTCTGCGGGAATGGAGTGAATAAACTGTGCGGGCCGTGCAGTATCGTACTTTGCCTTCAGTGTGCCATTACACTGCAGCTCAATCACCTCCATCTGAATCTGCACAGTTGCAGTTTCCACATCGACTGCAAATGGGTTGCGAAACAACTCAAAATTCTTTTTTTGTTCTTCAAAGTCACCAAAGCGCCGTGCGAACTCAGTGCGCAGTGCGCTCAGTTTATTAGCAAAGTGCGTATTTGGAAACACCGTTGTGCCGACTTGGTTCAACATTACTTGGCAACAGGGAAAGTGGGGCAAGTTGCACTGGTGCATTTGTGTCTCCCATTAAAGCAGCTTCACTTGAAATCACTTTGTGATTTTGCACGGGTAAAAATGTTTGCTGAAGTGGCAGATTCTTCTTTAACTCTTCTGCTTTCTGTATCTTCTGCATTGCATTCAGGTCTTTCAGGTTATGTTGATGTTTTGTCTCATAGTGCCGTTTTAGATTAAATTCTGTAATTACAGCCACATTACCTCCACAAATGAGACACACGGGTTTACCGGCAATGTCAGTAAACATATACTCAGCCTCCCATCGGTTTTTAAGGGCTCTATTTTCAGAATCAACTTTTCTCTTCGGCATCGTGTGGGCTAGCTTCGCAATAACTTGCAGCATCATAAGCTAGACTTGATTAACGCGGTAAGTGTTCGGCAAGGCAGCTGAAGCGCTGCATTATGGGATCTATAGTTTATTGTGTTACCAGCGCTTCATATCCCGGGCCATTAATAACAATAATATATAAAATGATCTTGAGTTTGACACATATGGACAAAATAGAACTTGAAAAGATATATTTTTTCGAATGTGATCACGCAATTCAGATCGAGTTGACGCGCACTACGTCGAGCCCACATGCTATTGTGGTTTTGCCTGCGTGCCTCAATAAGTCATCCTCCCCTCGCTCTTACTTTTTTACAGTTCATCTAATGAATACACTGAGTATGGCTTTATCAAAACAATCATTGATGGCGAATAAAGTTTCCATTATTCATAAAGCTTCAAATTGGTGATCGGTCTTTCTGCGTTAACCTCATATTTTTTCATACTTCTTCTCAAACCAAGGGGGTGCGAGGCTAAAATGAATCGGGAAGCGCTGATCAATGTAATCGGTGTACCAGGAAATCATGCATTGACAGAAGTTCCCCTTTGTTTGTAATGCAAAGTGTGATTAAATGCGTGATATTTTAATGCGTCATGGAGTACATGCATGGAAGCTTCTCAGCTGTGCTTGTGCTAAGAAAAGGAAACATTTTAAAAATAACGTAACACGATTGTCAATGTAACCTTTTGTAAATAGTGCCTGGAGGATACAGTGTGGAGAAACTGTAGAGACAACGTGTGTATTAACTTGTGGATTTTTCTGTGAGTATTTGGTGGCTAGCGTCACAAACTCGCTTCCGTAATACTGCGTGCGTTAACTGCGGAGCTCAGCCAATGCCGTCTCAAAAAAACAAGGCCTGCTCATACGTTACTTATTGGTCTTGTGACGTCACAATCGAGGTGCTATGTTTACAAACAGTGCCAGCTGAACTTTCCGTCTAAGACCGTCGTTGAAGTTGTAAAGAAAGTTAATGGCGTTTTAGTTTTTAATACAAAGTTATTCCAGTCGTAAAGGTTATAAGTTCAGATGTCTGCGGTGCAGTGCAAGGTAATATTTTGATGTGTTTTGTTTATTTTAATGGCGAACAACTGCACCGCGTGCCGGGTAACATCGATAATGCTGCAAATGATGGTTAGGGTAAAAATGTATATGAACAGTAAGCTGCAGGCATGGTGTTATTTAGTGTTGCAAATATGTGAATTTAACTAGTTTCATTTCTAACTGATGTGTACAGATGGTTAGGTGAATGGGAATTAAGTTGCAAACCAGAGGGACGACTGACTAATGAAACAATGGTAGCACTGAAACACACAGTATTAACATTTATTGACTTAATTCCATATTTGCTTGAAAATTTGAACTTGAACTATGTTTTGACGGGAAAATTCCAAACTGACTGTTTGGAAGCTTGCTTTGGTAAATATCGTCAATTATCTGGTACAAACTATCACATCTCCGTACAAGAGATTCAGGAGTCTGAAAAAAAATTGAAGCTGATTAGTTTATTGCATGTATTGTCTGTTTCTAAAGGTCAAGTGTCATTATTAGACTTCATTTCCCAATGTACTGAAACAATGATAGTTCAAATGATGACAATGTTGAGGTTCTTAATTCGGATTTGGTTACTGTTATCTGAAAATGTGATGATTTAATGTTAACTGAGGCACAGTCAAAATCACTTATATTTGTTGCTGGTTATGTAGGGTTCAAAATGGTTACAGGCGCAGTTCAGTGTGACATGTGCAGAAATAAGCTAGTCATGGATAAGTCATTGCATTTAGAATTTTCACAGGAATATAATTACCTGCTTGACTCAGACAGGGGTGGTCTGAAATGGCCCTCAGATTTGTTGGTTGAATGTGTTACACAAATGTTTTTGATTTTCCAGTCAATTGTTACCAATGCTGAATATGAGTCAAATTTTTTATTGTTAAAAAATCAAAAATCTGCATTAATCTCACTGTTTAACGAATGTCTGAACAGATGTGGACTGCAAATTGGTAATTGTGTTTGTGAGAAGAGTATCTGTGACTTACTGAAGTCAACCATGTCTACAGTGGCCAACATCTGTTTAAATAATTATTGCAAGCGCGCTGCAGATAAACGTAGTACTTTTAAGGAAAAAGCTAACCCCAAACGTAAACTGACTACATTGACAAAAAAGAGGTAACTAATAAGCCAGTTCTTTTGATATAACGTTCTGCTTTCGTACAGATTAATATCAGCACATTTGTTAATTTTGCTTATTTTATGATGGTATGAAAAAAATCATCGTTTATCATTAGTCATTCCAAAATAATGGCTGTTTGTATTTTATCTGGTTTGCTTGATATTTTTTAGATTTAACTGCATTAACAAAGTGTTAAATGTAGCTTTTCTTGTGATTATTAACGGGTAAATCTGCATTATTTTTCATGTTACTTCTGTTTAATCCAGGGATATGGGATTTCCTGAGATGCATGTAAATATTCATTTTTCATATGGTGCCAACCACTTGTCGTTGTGATTTTTCTAGTTTTTTTTTTCTTACTTTATCATAGTCATTTTCATATATGAACATTCAGTATTGCATTGTTTTATTCAATACAGTATTCAGTGTTACTTTTAGGTTAATCTCATGTTTAAGGCATTAATTGCATTAATGTTGAGTTGCTGATATCTATATAATAGTCGCTGTTAAGTATGTCAAATATGTGATTTAAACGTTATGTGTGACGTTTTATATAAAACTAAATAAAATGCATAACGCAACTGACTTGCCTTTGTTATTTCACACATTGCATTAATTAATTTTACCCGGGAGTAATTTATTTACACGCGTACAACGCGACAGGTTCTCTATATGCGTCTGTTGCTGCTGTAGCACCTCGATTGTGACGTCACAACAGGCATGAGCGGGCCTTGTTTTTTGAGACGGCATTGGCTCAGCTCAGAGCGAAATGAGGTGAATGGGAGGGGAGATGATGACGTGACTCCCCACCCGCCTTAACTGTCAATCCCCCACAAACACAGTCTCTCGGAATTTGCATAAGCACAGCCTTTTACCTGAAATTTTAACTTAGTTACAAAGTGATCAAAACTCTCGTTTATATCCTGCTTCCTCTCATTAAACTTGTATCCCACATTACCCGTGGGCATGACAAACTCCAGCGGCAGCCTGTCTATGAACTTAATTTAAAGTTTAGGTTATCACTGTGCTTTGCACAATTATATAATGCATGTTTTCTTCAGCGCCTTTTGGAGCTCTTCCTGTTTTTCTGCGTACTGCGTTAAAAGTCAGTTCACGTGATTACGTGGGAGGCGTGATGATGTCACACGAAACTCTGTCCCCCACGGCCATCAAGCTCAACTCCATTATAGTAAATGGAGAAAAGTAGCTTCCAGTTATGACCATTACGCATAGAATTTCGAAATGAAACCTGCCCAACTTTTCCTGTAAGGAATGAGCCTGCCAAATTTCAGCCTTCTACCTACACGGGAAGTTGGAGAATTAGTGATGAGTCAGTCAGTGAGTCAGTCAGTCAGTGAGGGCTTTGCCTTTTATTAGTATAGATCTACACATATAGTTTTCATAATTATTCAGCTTTATATTTTATTCTTGAACAGTTATTGTATGTTATAGTTTCATCTTTTCATTTAATGTCATTATTTCAGTATTTATTTAACTTCTCTGATGTTGTCTTTGTTTTGGGTTACATATTTTACTTTTAAAATAAGTTATTTTATTTTATTTCATTTGAAGTTGATAGTTGTTCTGCACTTTTACATGTTGAAAAATTTTTAACAAAAAGCAATGAAAGTGTTTAACATGTTTACAGTAAATGCATAGCCTACTGGATTATCTGGTTACTTTTCAACACACCACATTCAGTATACAACTTATCACTGTGCTGTACTCAAAGTACTGCACCTCTTTGAATAGGGATTTTTATCCCAGCCCTCAGCCACCAAGAGACAGATCAACTTTTTGTTCTTTTCTAACTCCCCTCTACAACAGAGCCAGGCAATCAGTAATACTGAACAGCTGCTTTAGGTGTGCTGAAAGTTGAACTGCCTGGGGAGCCTGAGGACTGGATTAGGGAACCTTCACTTTGAATATGAAAGTTCACATTAACACAAAACCAGTTTGGTGAATTTAATACCTTTTAAGATTAAAAACCACAGAATGATGAAAACATGCCAGGCTGACATTAGTATAATGTAAGCAACAGCAACAACTAATAAAAGTGATTATGGGTGTGTTAAATTTATAGTAAGTGTGTGAATGATCAGGCATTGACAAAAGTAGTTTTGGTATATAGGTATAGGTGACATATCTTTATCTGCGCCACTGCTATATATGTCTGCATGTTATGTTTGTTCCTGTTCTTCACTGATTTCCATCTGCTCTAATTTATTTTATTTAGCATATGAGTTATTACAATACAAGCAAGTGACATAAAATACAGTAGAACAAAATACATATGTGAAAATATGTACAAATACAAATATCACAGCCAACATAGCATAGCAATATCCATCCATCCATCCATCCATCCTCTTCCGCCTTATCCGAGATTGGGTCGCGGGGGCAACAGCTTGAGCAGAGATGCCCAGACTTCCCTCTCCCCAGCCACTTCTTCTAGCTCTTCTGGGGGAATCCCGGGGCGTTCCCAGGCCAGCCGGGAGACATAGTCTCTCCAGCGTGTCCTGGGTCTTCCCCAGGGCCTCCTCCCGGTTAGACATGCCTGGAACACCTCACCAGGGAGGCGTCCAGGAGGCATCCTGATCAGATGCCCGAGCTATCTCATCTCATCTCATCTCATCTAGAGCATAGCAATACTGTTTATGTCTAGATTTTGTAGCCATCATATTGCATCAGGGGAACATTTCAGAAAATCTTGAGGGTCTCCAAGGTACTGTAGGCATGGTTTTGGCAGGCAATTAAAATATGACGTATAATCTTACTAAGCATATCTGCTGTCACAGAAAGGTGCTTTTGCTTTACCCCATTTATATAAGGAATCTGCACATCTGCCATGTCCTGTTCATATATAATTAAGCATTGACCATATGGAGCTAGTAAATCAGAGCCACCAAATCCATGTGTTGGGTTGGATATTCAAATATGATCCATTTCTGTGGTTGTTGTCCATGTACTGGTGCACTGTTTCAGTATATCACATTCCTCTACTATTTCTTTTACATACTTGATGGCAGGGATCTTAGTCTTTCATGCTCTCATGTGATATGTGGAATATCCCAATGGACCGATAAATTGTCATTCATTAAGATTTTATTGTATTCTTTAAGTAGAACAGTAGAGCTTTGAAGATCCAGTGGTTGGATATTACTTAATACTGGAAGCCATCAGATTGGTGTTGTTTGTGTATAGTTCCTGTTATTAGTTGCATGGTTTGGCATTACTGTACATCAAGATCTCTAACATGTATTCTGTTTGTCCAATCAGGGTCAATGTTTCCTGCCACTGAGTATACCATGACCAATGCTGCGGCTCAGATAAATTCATTATATTGTTGAATACTCTCAATTTGTTTGTAAGAATGTTAAAGATGTATCAAGTGTCATGTCTAGGTACTTGGGATTATTATTATTTAAGAGCTTTGCCACCGAATGTTACTTCAAGGATGTCATTTGATTGCAGATTTCATAGATGAAACCAACAGATCTCAGTTTTAGTGGTGTTAGGGCATAATCTCCCATATTCCTAAAATATTTGCTAAGTATAGCAAGATTTGTTTTTAGAGCATTTGTATGTGTTCTCGATTTATGTTGGTATTGCCAAGTCATCTGAAAAAGCAATTTTCTGAGAGCCCATTTTGGGTAAATCAGCAATATCAATATTAAATAGGAGGGTGGCAAATACTGATCCCTGTGCTTGGCCCTTATTAAATTTCCTAATGCTTCTTTTATCATCCTTGATGCATACTTGAATATGTCTGTTTGAATGTTACTAATTAAGTGACATATTCTGAGGCAGGGAACTACTTTCAATAATGTATAAATTGGTGTCATACAAAGCTTTGAGGTCTATGAATATGACTGCAGTTTTTTACCTCTTCAAAACCGGCTTCAGTTTGAGTTGTAAGAGAAAAAGCCTGATCCACTGCACCCTTTGTAGAACACAGTTTGCTCTATGGGCACTATAGCATCTACTGCAGTGTATTTGCTATTATAAATCAAGCATTCCATTAGTTTAAAGCAACAAATAAAGAGAGGAATGGGGTGATAGTTTTCAGGTATTTTGCTTTCTTTTCCAGGTTTTAAAATAGCTATTACTTTTGTTCTGTTAAACTCTGCTGGAAGAGTTCCAATCATAAGGATGCCATTAAAAAGTCTGTGAGCCATTGCATTGTTTTTCATCACTATTAGTAAGAAACTCTATTAAAAACCAGCCATTTTCCATATTTGGTCTCTTTCAAGACCTTATACAGCTCTTCTATGAAAAAATTACAAGAGTATGCTGATGTTAGTGGGGTTATAATTTTGAGATCTCTTAGTACTTTTTTAGTTGTTTTACTTATTGTGTGATGTTTTTCTCAGCCGCAGTGTGAGAGATATCAACTTTTTGGCTGGCTATCTTGTTTGGGTTCATTTTAACTTTGTTAGTTTTGTTTCAATTGGATCCGCCTAGTTTATGCAATATCCCAGATGCTTTACAGCTGTAAAGGTGAAAGTCCAGATGTTTCACAGTCAAGATCCACCTATTAATTCTGGTTAAATCCAAAGATTATAAAATGAATTCTGCAATTTCTGTGCAGCAGGTCCTGATAATGTGCAAGGACGTGTGCTCCAGGCCTGCGCTGACCAATTAGCTGAGGTATTTACACACATATTCAACCTCTCTCTCTCCTCAGGTGTAGTCCCCTTGTGTCTAAAATCCACAACCATTGTACCTGTTCCCAAAAAACCGAGGATAACCTGTCTTAATGACTGTTGACCAGTTGCTCTCACCCCTGTCATGGCAAAGTGCTTTGAACAACTGGTAATCACCCACATCAAAACCTCCATCCCAGCTAATCTAGACCAACACCAGTTTGCCTATCGGTCAAACAGATCAACTGAGGATGCCATCTGTGTGGCTCTACATGCTGCTCTCTTGCACCTGGAAAAGCCCAACACCTACTGTATGTTAGGATGCTGTTCATTGACTACAGCTCTGCATTTAATACCATCATACCTAACCAGCTGATCCAAAAACTCTATGCACTATGACTTGCTCCATCCATATGCAACTGGTTACTGGATTTTCTCACCAAATGCCCCCTGTCTGTTAGGATTGCCAAACACACATCCTCCACCCTTACCCTAAACACTAGAGTGCCGCAAGGATGTGTACTAAGTCCCCTTCTCTATGCACTCTTCACCCATGACTGTCAACCCATCCACCAATCAAACATTATTGTTAAATTTGCAGATGGTATGACTGTCATTGGGCTTGTAACAGAGAACAATGAAGCTGCATATAGGGAAGAGGTTCAGAATCTGACAGCATGTTGCAACACCAACAACCTGGTCTTAAATACCAAAAAGACCAAAGAAGTTATTCTGGACTTTAGGACCACTAAAAAGACCAATCACATTCCGATAACAATCAATGCAGATGCTGTGGACAGAGTTTCCAGCTTTAAGTTTCTAAGAGTCACCATCTCAGAGGACCTGTCCTGGGCTGACAGCAACTTGGCTATAATAGGCAAAGCACAACAACACGTCTATTTTCTCAGGAAGCTAAGGAGAGCTGACCTCCCCCAGAAGCTGCTGGTTAATTTCTATAGATGCACTATAAAGAGCATCTTAACTAACTGCATGATGGCCTGGTATAACAGCTGCACCAAGGATGCTAAAGAAGCTCTGCAGCGGGTCATAAAAACAGCAGAGGCCATTATTGGGACTGAACTGACATTACTCGAACTCTCGTATAAGACTCGCTGTGTGAGAAGGGCCAAAAACATTCTCAAGGACAAAACTCATCCTGGAAATTCTTTGTTTGAGCTCCTCCCGTCAGGAAGACGCTTTAGGTCAATCCGTGTAGCACAAACAGACTAAAAAATAGCTTTTTCCCATCTGCCATAAACTTTCTGAACTCTGAATCTCCTCAGTCTGAGATCATTTTTAATTGAACATGTGCAATAAGCTATATTGGTAATGTGCAATATAATAATGTATTAAAATATAGAATATGTAATGTACTATTCATTAACAGGTGCAATAATAATTTATGCTGCTGTACTTTGAGCAATAATAAGTTTGCTCTGGTTACTTAACACTGTATATGACATATTTGGAATTATTTGATTTTTCTTTAAATGCACTTTGGGGCTGTCACAAAAAGTAATTTGTTGTGTTACACAATGACACTAAAGTGCTTGAACCTAAACACATGAATTTTCAGATTCTTTCAGAATGAATTTCATTTGTCCATCCTAGAACATATTTTTTATGAAATCCACTAGGAATATGTTTTGGTTATATCTTGTGTCAAGCCTGCAAAACAGTGGTAGTTATTAACCTTTTGTGTAATAAGTGAAAACAGAAATCAAATGCTTTTGTAAACTCAGCCTAGTCAACCTTATTGAAATTCCATTGTTGTCTTGGAACTAATTCAACAAGCGGCATTTGGACAAGATTTTTAATCAGTATGGCATAGTATTGACTACTTGGAAAGTTAGGAAGTACGGTTTTTGAAACAGGTAATGGATGCACTTTTGAGACAGTCGAGACTAAACAAAGGAAGAGATTATAACCTTTACGCCTGAGTGAAGGTAGATTTATCCTTGATGCTGTAAACTGGACATAAGCTGTTAGATTCTGATCATTCAATAAGTATCTCTCCATTTTCATCATTGCTGTCATATCCCCACAAACTGTGGTCACTATTACATTTTCCAAAATAAACAGAAGGTTTGAGTGGATATTTTTCCAATTATATATTTTGACCATTTATCAGAAGGTGGTTTATAAACATCAATCATGTTTAATTTGTAAACTTTGACCGTGATAGTGAAAACATTATTTTTATCACTTTAACATCTTTTAAACTATATTGTGTATATTTTGCAGTGCCATATGCATCATTATAAGTGGCTCCAATCCTTTGATACCTAGAAATTTTATCACGTCTGGGGAGATCCCCATCAGAATCTACCTGTGTCTCTTGGATAGTTGCAACATCAACTTTGTTATCTGTCAATATTTTTGACAGGATTTCACTTTTTGACTTTCTTAAATTTTTTCCATATTCTACATTCAATTGACATACATATAATAATGGTCCTATATGGAATAGTCTTTGGCACTGAGAAAAGCTGAAGTGATTTGTTGATCAGTTTTGCATATCCTGTGTATTGTACTGTTATCCAGGAGAGTACAAGACTAATCATGCACTCAGTAATGATAGATGTTTAGCCTTTCCCAGAGTGCACTGTGAGGAGGCAACCTATCTTTGCACCCGGTCTGCATTTTTTTTATCTGATATACTGTTGAGAGCATGTCTGATACTAAAGCTTTCCTCTTCTGGGTCATTAAATTTCAAATACTTACAAATCAGAATTACAAGTAATTGGGACTTCTCTAATCTCACTAATGCAGCACTTGTTCATCTTGGAACTGCTCCATCTTTACGTAGTCCACACTTCTGCAGGATGTTCTTAGTTTGTCTCTCAAATGAAAGTAATGAGCTCTGCAGCAAGGTTACTTCCTTTAGGCTGGCTCAAAATTTATGTTCTAATTTCTAAAACCAAAAAATGAAATAGGAGATTCTTTTAAAGTGTAACTCATTTATTTAGTTTCCTAAACCCTTTTCTTTCTTTACAAGGCTATACCAAGCTTGGAACTGGTTGTTTTCTGTCCACTACACCTTTTCACACAGGCTTTAGCATGAATGTCCTCGCCTATGAGGCAGTTGTGTACCACACACCCCCATGGCCTCTGCATAACTACTGAATAATGGAATGGGAAAAGGAAATACTTATCCTTTTTTCTCTCCTTTAAAACAAATGTTTTCTTGCCGCAGGACACATATGCTCTCTCCCCAGTTTATTGAATCTGTCTCACCCTGCTATGGGCAGATTGGTGCAAAGTTTAACAGAGCTGGACATGTCTGTCTTTTTTACAAGAGTGCCCAGTATGCTGTCAACAGTTGCTTCTCAAGTCATGTCGACATGTTCTAAGAACCAGTCAATAGCTGGCTCTAGGAACCTATTGGTTCTGTCTTACTTCATGCCTTTGGCACAGACTCCAAATAGTATTGTTGCACTGCTCTGTTATTTGCAGCTCAACCCCTAGTGTTGGGTGAAAGCCTGTTTAGATGCTTTATAGCTGCTTGTGTGTCACATCTTTTAAATTATACATTTTCCTTTACCACATCAGGTGTGGATCTGAGTATCAGTACTAAGTGTGAAATTAAATATCTCCAAAATACTATTTTGCCCAAAGAGCTTTGGACTTCTTTCCTAGTAACTGGTTAAGTCAGTTTCTGTACAGAGTCAGTGACATATGGAAACGCATTATTCCTATAAATTTCACTTAAGAGGCAACCCTCTGTTCACCACATGATGCATGGTTTTGGAGCAGGCAGTACATCTTTTATTGCATATCCCGCTCTTCATTGTGCCAGCATCATCATCCTAGTGAAAATAATGTGCCTTATTTAAATCCAGACAAACCACCAAGTCCATAATGTCTAGACCCCAGCTCCTACTTGAGATGACAATGATGATGATGGAATCTCGCTCTTTCAGCAACACAAGTGGTGGCTCAAGTCTAGGTCACTTCTGTTGTCTCATGTAAAAGTTGAAGTCACCTTCCATAACTGCCTTGACCCTCTCCACTTCCCAACCATGAGAGCAGATGTGGCCAATTTCTAACCTGACTTTCTTGAGTAGAATTCCAGAGAAGGCAGTTTTTTAAGCAGCTAAATGAATACTGGAATAAACATTCTACTCTTGACAGGTTTCAGTCAGATTTCAGAACAAATCGTAGTGCAGAAACTGCACTGGTTAAAAGTAGTAAATGATTTGCAGGTTAATGTGGACAGAGGTTGCATATTTGTTCTTGTTCTCTTTGATTGAGTGCAGAATTTGACTCCATAGAGCACAGTATTCTTATATATCACCTTAGACAATGGGTGGGTCTCTCCAACAGCATCTTAAATTGGTTTCAGTTTTTCTTAACAGGTAGAAAATTCTTTGTTAGTTTTGGTGATTGTACTTCTGGGTCTGCTGATTTCTTTCAGTCTATGTGCTTCCATTAGGTCAGATTATCTTAAAGCACAAGGTGAGCTACCATAGCTATGCAGAGGGCACCCAGAGTTTTTAATCGATAGCATCTATTGACCCTGATGCATTAGGCACTCTGATCCAAAGTCTTAGCTGTGTTTCCAATTGGTTGAGTAGAAACCTTCTCAAATTAAGTAAGGGAAAAACAGAAATCTTAGTGATTGGCAGATATGAAAAAAAT
Organism: Polypterus senegalus; assembly: GCF_016835505.1. Lineage (NCBI taxonomy): Eukaryota > Metazoa > Chordata > Cladistia > Polypteriformes > Polypteridae > Polypterus > Polypterus senegalus. Next base: position 53,392,718 of record NC_053164.1, read on the forward strand.
CTGGAATAATTTATCAATAGAAATTCACTAGGCTAATACTATGGAACATTTAAAAGAGCTGCTAAAAACCCATTATTTTAATTTGTCTTTTTGTGGCTACATTTTAGATGTATTCCTAATAGAGTATATAGGCATATAATTATCATATATCTTTACTAATCTCTACTTTTTTCTGATGTCTTTTCTGGTACTTCTGTGCTCGCAATTTGCACCACCATCTCCTGGTCAAGGCACCATGCAGCCACCTGTGATGATGGAATGTGAATTTGAACCCTGGTTTGATGTGCACCTAGCATGTGCTCGAGTTTCATATTGTTATCTTCTTAGCTTATGTCTAAAGGCTGAAGGTGTTATTTTATTATTCACTACGATAAAGGCATTTTAGTGACTTTATAACAAAAAATATATAAAAGTTTAAGTGAAGGTCATATTTAAGGCACAATCATTGTTGTATTGCAATGGTTAGGCTAAGTTTCCTGTTGAAGATCTTAGCTGGATTAAAAAGGAATATCCCACTGTTGCACAGACCTTTAGAAATGGAATGAATGTGCAAACCCTTTGCTCATAGTGTACTTTTGAACACATTTTTAAAGTCACATACTCCTAAGCTGACAGGACAGTCAGTCAACCTAGTGGACTAGGTTAATTGTGGTTATTTAAAGTATCAATGTTTGTCATGTCCCGTTAGCAACTGGGGTGTAATCTATCATGTTAAAAGTTTTCTGATTATATAATGAATTCCTTGGAATTGTGATCTAATCTATATATAGTGTACGAATAGATCTCGACAAGCTTCCACCTTTGCAACACTTGTTAAGTTGCTTGCACTGTAAGTGTTACCTCTTGTAAGACTTAGATAATAAAAAAGAATGATTGACACTTTCTCCTGCCTGCATTTATGGCCTCTATGGGACAATCAGTGGGGGGTGCCCATAAATTTCTTCTCCAAATGAAGGTGGATGCCCAAGCTGGCCATGAGATCAAATTCATCAAATCTTAGAATATGAAGCCTGGAAACAAAAAGGACTGAATTAAGAACATTTATGTTAGGTAGAATGTCCAGTGGGGCCTTGGCAGTCTTTTGGGCTTGGAACCCTGTGAGAGTTTTTGTTCTGTTTTCTTCAGCCTATCTGGAATTTTTTGTTTTGGTTTTTCTGTCCTCCCAGCCATTTGACTGACCTTATCACAGAACTCATCTTTAGAAACTTATAACATTGTATTTATGGATGCTATTCTTCTGCTTGATATTTATTTTTTTATAGATTTGTTTTTTTTTAATAATCTAATATATTTATAGTCATTGGAAATGTATTGTTACAGCATAAGAGTTCACAATAATAGTACTAAATAGATAAATATGTGTGCACATTTTTTTCATGCATAAAATTATGATGTACTGTGTTTCACGGGGATTGAATACTTTTGAACATCACTGTAGGTAAAATACTGTGAAATACTGGTCTCGTCTGTTATGGAAGATGGACATCTGAAGCGTTATTTTTTTTATCATTCTGAAGTATCCTGTATTTACCCAACTCGAGGAGGTTCTATTACAGTATATTTTGCAAGTATATATAAACATGAGCAGTAAGAATGGAGCTCAGAAAGAAATGGAAAAGAGATCCAAAGCTACACACAAGCCTAGACAGGCATCAAGTCCAAACTCTAGGTGCTGCCTTACAGAAACTGACCAGGAACAGTCAGGCGAAAGCACGATTTCCTGGGATCCCAGGTCCGCTGCATCGTCTCCAGTTGAGAGCGAAAGTGGGAGGGAATGTGCAGGTGATGCAGGTCACAATGGCTCGTCAATTCCAGAAGATCCATTGAAACTGGAAATGGCCTTGCCGTCTGCGTTTTCATCTACTCCTCACGAGCCAGGAGCATTGGCTGTAACAGGGCTTGCCACTTCACCCGCAGAGCACGAAGGCCAAAACAATCTGTCCAAACTGAAGGTAATGGTTGCTGCAATAGCCATGGCCACCGCTCAAGACATAAAGGAGCTCAAGAAAGCAATAAAGAATGATATAAAAAAGAAATAAATGATATGCCTAAGACAAACAAGAAGACAAATGAGAAGCTGCAGCAGTAAATAATCGCTTTGAGAAAGCTTTTAAAGGTATGCTAGAAAAAATTGAGGAGCAAATTCAGGAAAAGGCACCTAAGTTTGAGAATAAACTGAGAGCACTTGGCGTTCAGTTGGAAGACGTTAAGCAAACATTCATGACTCAAATTGAAACAGCCGAACATCTGGCATCTACCGCTGATGGAAAAGCAACGGCTACAAATTCCAAATGCAAAAATCTCTGCGACAGTCTTGCTGTACTGGAAGATGGAATCAGAAGGAATGATATTAGAATGGAAGGTCTCCCAGAGAATCGTGAAAGTCCAAACTCAGTGAAATTCTTAGCTGAAGTATTCTCCAAAATGATTGGAGAGGACTGTAAATCAGACACAGAGATCAAACGGGTATCAAATACCTCTAAACCTAGGAATCTTATCATGTGATTCGAAAAATTACAATTTAAATTACATGTAATGTCACTTCTCAGACAGAAACAAGAGATTATATTTGAAATAACCACATTCGTATTTTCCCAGATTTCTCACCCTCAACAGCTGCTAAATGTGCTGCTTTTTACATTAAACAGCGCTTACGGAAAGCTGAGATCAGATACAACCTCTTGTATCCTGCCAAACTGAAAGTGGATATTCAAGGCAAGCATTTTATCTATACCTCTATGGAGGAAGCAGAAAAAGAGTTAAGTAAACTGATCCTGACACTTTTTTGAAACACAATCGTGAGTCATATCCTGTCATGTCATGGCAAAGAAGATCAAACTGGCTGTTTGATCCACTGGCAATGATACTGGTATTGTAATTATACATCCTTTTTCCTTCTCAGCCACTTTTAGTTTATGCTTTAATTATAATTCTATGCGTATATGTATGTATGTGTGGAAGAAATTAATATTGTTTTCTTCTCTTCTAAAGGAGTCTGTTCAATATCATACCCTTGGTTTATTGTTATTTATATTATTGTATTAGGGTTTACTACAGTATGCTTATCCAGGGCCACTTTTTAACACCATTCCCTGGGTTTACTATCTTACTATCTCAAGATTGTTGAAGACTAGGGGGATCCGCCCCCTGCTGCACTTCACTTACCCACCTCCGGGTTTGGTTTACCGGATGGATATACAATTTAAAGAGATTGTTATTTTCATGGGAGTTGTTACATATGCATTATTTTCACTTTTACTTTAAAACTTTTGTAAAAACAATACTTGTCCTTTATTTCCGGCCCTGGGTGTGGATAAATCTTTCTCGCAGGATGTATAACGCTGTTCGTGTTGTGAAGGGGGGTGGCTGAACGCGCGCTAAGCAGTTGCAGTCGGATTATCTGCTGGCTTGTTGCTGCTGGTGAGCTGCATTGTCTACTTGTCACGCTCCGCGTCGATCGTTTCAAAGCCTGTACAGCAGCTGTCCATTTGCCACTTTGCATCTCTGCCGCTTGGGTTTTAATTGGGGGGAGGGGGGGGATTGGGTGGGTTGGGGAGTCTGAACGCACGTTAAGAAGAAGCGGTCAGATCATCTGCTGACTTCCTGCTGCTGCTGCTAGTGAGCTGCGTATTCTGCTTGTCGCTTATCATTGTTTGACGAGCTGGGAGCACTTGATGTCTGTCTGCCAAAAGCATTAAAACAACTGCTTGATTAGATGTCCGTGAACTTGTTTTAAATGTTGTCTTACTGCCTTGTCTCACATGACGTTAAAGTGTCTCTCGTGGGACATCAAATCGCCTTCCAAGAAGATCACGCCTCGTCTCCCTAGTCTCCCTCCAAAGATTTTTTTTATAATAGAGAGATTATATTTTATGCTTGTAGTAATTAGACTGTATTGGCTGGGAGGCTTGTATTGTTTTGGATATGCTCTGCTTCTAGGTATGTCAGAGGACTGGGACTTTGTGAAGTGTGGTCCAGCCTCAAGTGGAGAGGCAAAATGGGGGTGGTGGGGGTTTTGGGGGGAGAAAGAGAGCAAGCTATCTCTAATCTATCCTTTTAATCCTTATAATTATTATTGTCAATGTAACAATAGGCTTCATGGCAATAACTCCTGGGAAAATTTGAAATTAAGGTCAAAGCTGTCTTATTTTCAGTTAAGATTACAAAATGACAACAAACGTTCAGAAGCAATGTCTCCAAGACTGGACAGTAAACTTTGTGAGCTGGAATGTTAAAGGCATGAATCTCAAATTAAAGAGAAAGAAAGCATTTTCTCACCTAACTGGTCTAAACGCTAAATTCTTATTTTTACAGGAGACCCACTTATTAAGCACGGATCAGTTTCGGCTACACAAAGACTGGACTGGCCAAATATTCCATTCCAGCTTTACAAAGAAAATTAGAGGTGTGGGAATTCTTATACATAGAACAGTTTCATTTGTAGTGTCAGATGCAGTATCTGGTCCTGAAGGGTGATATGTGATTGTGATGGGTAATTTATTTAACTGTAAAGTGATTTTGATAAATATTTATGCACCCAATGTCGGTGATAGGGAATTCATGTAAAATGTATTTGTATCCATTCCCAATGTGAACACTCATAAAAATATAATGGCTGGGTACTTTAATTGTGTTTTAAATCCAGACCTAGATAGGTCCCCTGCCACAGGGGCGATGACATCCAACTCCGCAAAGACAATTACACAACTTGTCAGACCCCTGGAGATTTCAAAACCCAAACTCAAGAACATATTCCTTCTACTCACCAGTGCATCATTGCTACTCAAGAATTGATTATTTCTTTGTAGATTTTTTGCCTACGATTAAATCTTGTTAAGTACGACGCTACTGTTATTTCCGACCATGCCCCTTTGATTTTGGAGCTAAAATCATTATGCCCCATATACTCATCTTGCAAATGGTGTCTTAATCAACTTTTATTAGCAGACGAGAACTGTACAGAATTTATATCTAAGCAAATCAATGTTTTTTTAAAGACAAATGCATCCTCAGAAGTTTCTGCAGAAATACTCTGGGAACCCCTTAAGGCCTTCTTAAGAGGACAGATTCACTGCACAACAATTTTTTTAAAGTCTTGCTTCCTGAAAAGTTTCTGCTGATTGTGACAGGTACCTACTGGGTATGCACAAATATAGTTTTGGTTTTAAGCATTACGTAGGAACTCCGAGAAATAGACATTTCGCATAAGCTATTAAATTCAACAGAATTAAAAGTGTTTTACTCCTGATTTTCTTTTGTATTCAATGTCTGGTGCATCACGTTGCAGTGTCCAACAGCAGTCAAGCAAGCATTGACAGATTCCAGTTGCCCTGGTATTGTTTCTCTATCGTAGCAATGTCCTGTTGAAACCTTTCACCGTGTTCGTCACTGACAGCACCGAGATTTGCGGGGAAGAAGTCCAAGTGTGAGTGGAGGAAATGAATCTTGAGTAATACGTTGCACTTCATTGTCTTGTATGCTTTGAGAAGTTTGTCTACCAGCTAAATGTAGTTTAAGGCTCTGTAATTGCCCAGAAAATTGTCAACAACGTCTTTGGAGGCTTTCCAGGCAATTTTTTCCGGCCCAACTAACAGATCTTCAAACCACTTGTCACTCATAACGTGTCTAATCTGGGGGCCAACAAAAATGACCTCTTTGATCTTGGCATCAGTTATTCTTGGGAACATCTGAATTAAATAATGAAAACCTTCGCCTTCCTTGTTCAGTGCTTTCACAAAATTCTTCATGAGTCCAAGTTTTATGTGAAGAGGAGGCAAAAATATCTTTGCCGGGTTGACAAGCGATTCATGTGCCACATTTTTTTGTTGTAAATAAATATGAGTGTGTTGGGTGCAAAACCGTTGTCTGTCTGTCTGTGTCCGGGTCCCGTTCCACAGTGGCGTAGCCGGCAGGATGCTCTGTCTGTAATAAGACAGTGACCTGCAGTAAGAAATCATTCTGTGGATGGCTCGGCGCAGCAGCAGATCCCACACACTCGCTGCGGGAGCGGTGCATGCACAACCCCGCGGGAGCGGTTCTTCCCACGGACCACCGGCGGTCCGCAGAAAGGCCATGTTCCCCGGGTGCGGAGGAAGGAGAACGGGCGTTGCTGGAGTGCAGCGAGCTCCGAAGGACGCGCTATCACACGGGATGCCCAGGCCGGCATTGCTACACAGAAGGCCACACCGAGGCGGGCACCTCAGAGTGACGAGATCCGGGAGGTAAGTGCCCTGCCCCGCGGTACTCTGCCCTTCAGGGTCGGACTCACCTTTTTTTCTTCAGGCAGGGTCGGCCCAGATCTGCAGCCGTGGCAGGGGCATGCCGGTCCACACGCCGTCGGCAGCGTGAAGGCGGCAGCAGGAGATGCTGCGAGATCGGAGCCGCTGCAGCTTGAGGAATCGCAGCAGCTGCGTGGCTGCCAGGAGGCACGCCACCGCACCTGGAGAGGGGGCGACAAGATGGCCGCGGACCGGAGGTCCCTCCTTGCAATGAGCACGCGGTTGGATGGTGTGTCTTGCGGGCCCGCCGATGATTGTGTGGAGGCGGGACGGAGGAATGTCCATCGCATGCAAGAGAGTGACCCGATTGGGCCAGAGGGGAAGGCCCACAGGAGGCAGTCGACGTGTGCGGCTGACAGACAGGTAAGCCCACCGTCTGCTGTCTTCCTGTCCTTGCCTGTGGCTCTGCATGAGCCAGAGGAGTGCTTTCGGTCCATGGAGTCACCTTTATTGCAGGTGCTACGTGCTCTCTCCGCGGAGCTGGAGAAGCTGAAGGGGAAGGTGGTCGCGTCATCAGAGACGTCGCGTGCTGCGGAGGAACGGCGCAACGCTGGAGCCTTTGGCCAGAGGAGTACGGCGGGGAAGGTTAGTACAGCCGTCCCCATACAGCATAAAGGAGAATCTGCTGAAATTGGCTGTGATGTCAACGATCGGTATCAAGTAAGCGGTTCTCCAACAACGGACGTGGCGGTGCATGCTGTGCGCACGGTGAGGAAAGCGAGATTGCAGTGGCTGGCAGGACAAGGGCTGATGAGTGCCCTGGGTCCTAGCGCCCTGCGCTCCAAGCCCACGGCAGTCTCCCATCGCTCTGCAGGGACGCAGACGGGATTGGATTAGAGCGTTCACCATGCTCAGACCCAGACTGTCAACACGTCCAAAAGGAAAAGGAGGAATCGAGGGGTGAATGCTGGTTCCTCCGATAGGAAGGGGCATGCTGCTGGGTGCGCATGTCCAGCGAAGGGCCGCCCTCTGTGGGCGCAGAGGGAAACGCCACAGCCAGCTGAGGTGACGGGGGCGAGTGCGGTCTCGTCCGATGTCCCAGCACGGGGGGCATGGAGGTCTTGGAAGGGAGGCCGAGGACGCAGGCACTGGCACCCTGGCACCCTGTTCGAGACAGAGAGGTGCCGAGTGGCGGCATCAGGGCAACGTCTTCGCCCCTTGTTCTATTTTTTATTCCACAGGACCGAGCCCTGGACGAGTGTGTTGGCTTTCCACCGAGGAGGACCTGCCCTGCTGGGATGGGCCGCTGGCCCCTAGGGGTCTCAGCTTGTGGTGGGGTGGTACCCAGCCGGGACGCCCAGGAGGACCGGAGGAGGGCTTGTGCCTCCTCCAGACCACAAGGGGGCGACCGCCCTGGTTGTGTTGGGAGCCACGGGTAGAGGGCTTGGAAGCCCAACCCTGTAGGGGCCCGTGGCCACCGCCAGGGGCCGCCTCGGTGTCTGAAGAACCCTGGACCTCAGCACTTCCGCCACACCAGGAAGTGCTGGGGGGAAGAAGACTGGGGACACCCGGAGGGCTTCCAGGTGTGCAGCTGGCACTTCCGCCACATGGGGGTGTGTCTGTGGAGGACTGCTGGGAAGTAGCTGGAGCCCATCTGGGCTTGTATATAAGGGGCCGCCTCCCTGCATTCGAGAGCGAGAGTCGGTTGGAAGAGGACGGAGCTGGAGAGAGGAGTGGAGGTGGCCAGAAGGAAGGCACGAGAGACTGTGAGGCCTGGACTTTGGAGGATTGTTGCTGGATGCACTGGGTTGTGCACTGACTTCAATTGTACATATTGTAAATAAATATGAGTGTGCTGGGTGCAAAACCGTTGTCCGTCTGTCTGTGTCCAGGTCCCGTTCCACACTGTCCTGGAACTAATTTTTTATGGAGTGGCCAGTTCTGTCAAGAATAGTGCGACTTTTTGGCATGGCTGTCCCATTCACAGATGAAACAACAGTACTTTATATAGCCAAGCTGCAGTCCTAGTAACAGAGCAATGACTTTAAGATCTCCACAGATATTCCAGTTGTACCTGCTAGACTGGACGTGCTTCAGCAACAGTTCCATATTCTCATACATTTCTTTCATGTGTGCTGCATTGGCAACAAGTACTGAAGGATAAACATTGACATTGTGTAGCAGAACAGCATTCAGGCTTAACATTGATGGATCATTGAAGAGACACCACTCTTCTGGGTTGTGATCGCAACCCAAGGCCAAGAACAATCCTTCAATGTCACAACAGAAACAGAGACTCTCGACTTGTGCAAAAAATGTGGTTATATCATGATTTCAGCCTCGAAACACAGAAATTTTCGTACCTGGTGACAATAAACACCATTCCTGCAGTCTCGAACTCAGCAGCTCAGCTTTTGCTTTTGACAGACCCAAATCTCTAACCAAGTTGTTCAATTCGGACTGTATTATCAGATGTGGATTGCCTGATGAGCATGATTCAAAATCCGGGTAAAATGTCACTGTCAGTACCCTGTATTGCAGTTTTTTCATCTGGTTCGTCTAAGGTCCAATCCTCTGGTGGTTTCAGAATTGGAAGACTGTTGCTGTGTGGCACGGGTCCCATTGCTGAAGGCAGATTAGGATATTCAATTGACTTATTGTGTTTGGCAAAGAAACCAGACCAGAATTAGTCAAACAGAAGTAACAGTACGTCACATGGTCTTTCTGTTCTCGGCATATCATCAGAACAGCAAACGGCATCGTCTTTCAAGTGCCTCTGAGCCAGGCTCTCAGACTGACAGCACATGTTGCACAGCAAATGTGAGGCGCCCATTCCTTGTCTTGATCACTAATTTTGCAGCCAAAGTACAGATGATAAGCTTTCTTCACAAGAGCAGTCAACCAACATCTCTAAGGCGACAGTGTATATTCGCCACAGATATAGCAGAATGTATCGTATCTGTTGCAACATTGATGAGACATATCGCCCGACACCAAAACGTCTATAGCATCAAGCTTACTTAGTATTATATTGCTACAGATACTATACTTTACTATACTGCTACTATACGTACACACTGACTATCAATATAAACCAAATGAGCAGGATCGGTGTATGCAAGCTACCTTTATAGCATGCTGAGACAGCGTCAAGCTCGTTCAGACCTGCACAAGCATGCCCAGGATGTCAACTTCCACAGAACAGCTTCCAACCTTGCCAGATTCCATGCTTAGAAACGCCCAGGCTTCACAAACCACTGTTGATAAGTCACTTACGGGAGCGAAAATGTTTGGATACAACTATAAGAAAAAATCATGACAAAACTCTGAAACTGTACGTTTTGATGTGATATTCGTGATCAGCACCCAAAAATCTATAAGAAACACCCAACAGTGTTCAAGAAGCAAAAACTTTGTTGTGCAGTGTTATCTCATATCTTTCCCACAGAAATAAATTTGAAACTAAGAAGGTATCAGAGCTAATCAGCAAAATTACTAGAATAGATCAAGAACATACCAGGTGTCCAAGTGAACTAAACTAACAACTAAAGAAATTGAAAAACTCATATTTAAATAAAGACATCATTATTATGAACATGGAGAGAAAGCTAATATGATCTTAGCTCAACAAATCCACAAGCAAGAAGTTCGCAATGCAATACCAGCAATCACCAACACAAACTGAGACAAAATCATTGACCATAAAAATATAATACAAAATAAGGACTTACTACAATGTGCATCATGCAGACCAATTTCACTTCTGACTAATGATGTTAAGATACACTCTAAAGTCTTAGCTAGAAAGATGGAGAAAGTGCTGCCTTCGGTAATATAACAAGACCAAACTGGATTTATTAAAGGCAGACACAGCTTCCAATCTTTGATGCCTTTTTAATGTAATATATTCACAAACAAAGTCTAACATTCCGGAGATATTATTATCGTTGGATGCAGAAAAAGCATTTGATATGGTCGAATGGAAGTACCTTTTCACTACATTGGAGAAATGTGGGTTTGGCCAGAACATTTGTGCATGGATCAAACTGCTGTATACCAATCCAGAAGCTTCAGTTTGTATTAACAGCATTAATTTAGACTACTTTAAACTTGAACGTAGTACTAGACAAGGATGCCCCTTGTTGCCACTGCTTTTTACGATTGCCATTGAGCCACTGGCAATTCTCTGATAATCCCCTTTATCTCATAAGTATTTCGACAGTGAAGGGCTGGAACAGAAAGCTTCTCTGTATGCAGATGATATGGTATGGTATATATCAGATCCACAAAATACTGTGCCTGCAGTCTTAACAGCACTAATAGAATTTCAAAAGATTTCTGGTCTCAGAATCAATTTGAATCAAAGTGTGCTCTTCCCAGTGAATTCTCAAGCATACAATATTAGATTGGACACCTTCCCTTTTATCATCGCATTGCAGATCAGTTTAAATACCTAGGGGTAAACATCACAAGTAAGCATAAAGCTCTTTATCGACAAAATGTTTCTGTCTGTTTGGAACAAATTAAGCAAATCTTGCATAGATGATCAACCCTTCATCTCACTCTAGCTGGAAGAATTAACATTGTTAAGATGAATATCCTTCATAAGCTTCTCTTTATTTCAAAACATTACAGGATACATCAATTGATCCTTTTTAAGGAAATTAGATTCAACCATAACCTCATTTATTTGGAATTGAAAGCATCCACGTATCTAAAGGGCGACCCTACAAAGACATAAGGTGGAAGGCGGCATGGCTCTACCTAACTTTCAATTTTATTACTGGGCAGCAAATATACAAGCTACAAAAACATGGACATGGACACAAATAGATTAACATACACAGGTGTGGTCCACAACAGAAATAAAATCCTGTAGTACTTCTTTATATTCCTTGCTTTGCACCCATATACATTTAAGTTATCGCCAATATACTAACAACCCAATTGTGCTTCACTCACTCAGCATATGGAACCAATGTAGGAACCACCTTTTTACAGCCTCTCAAACCTATGCAGTTTTTAATGTCTAGAAAACATTTGGGATTAAATCACTTAGAGATCTGTACATAGACAATGTCTTTGCATCCTATGAACAATTACACTCCAAGTTTAACTTTCCATCAACACATTTGTTTCACTACCTTCAAATTAGAAACTTTGTTAAACAAAACCTGCTCAATTTTCCTCACCTTCCCACCTACCTCTATGCTGGAAAAAATATTGAACAGCATTTCCATAATATATAAAATCATTTTACAGTCCCTCCCTTTCAAAGATCCAAGAATACAATGGGAAAAGGATCTCTCACTCAATATCTCAGAAAGGGAGTGTAAAGTAGCAATGCACAGAAATCATTCGAGCTCCATATGCGCAAAGCATAAACTTATTCGACTCAAAATTATATATCGAGCGCATCCCTCCTAATCCACTATCAGCTGTGTTTGGTGTACTCCCAGATGGACTTAAAGTGGAGAAGGACAAACAAATTATAATTGCCTTTACTACACTATTGGCACGTAGACTTATCTTGGTCAACTAGAAGAATCCTAACTCTCCTATTCTAAGTCAGTGGGTAACTGATGTTATATACTATTTGAAACTGGAAAAAATCAAATACACACTTAGAGGATCTGTACAATACTTATTCAAAACCTGGCAGAATCTAACCAATAACATTTTAGAATAAGCATTTAAATTGAGGAAGCAGGTTCTCTCCCCTCTTTTACTCCATTTATCTTTATACATTTATTAATTTATCTATTTACTTATTTTTATTAGCTTTAAGCTTTTACTCTGCTGACCTAGCTCTCTTTCTCAGGGGTGGTTTGATTTGTTTGGAACCTTTTTTCGTAAAACTTGAGTTATTTGTATGGAATGCTATTTGATTTTCATAAAATCAATAAAACAAAAAGAAATACTGTTTTAATTTTATCCAGCAGCTGTCAGTATGCACCAAGAGAACTAGTTCTGCTGTAGAGTGAGACATGAATTTACAAAGATGCTACCTTGCTCTTCTGTAAATAGAATGCAAGTTCATTCACCACTGTCTCCTTTCATTGATTGATTTTACAAAACTATTGAATATATTGGACTGAATGGCCTGCTGTCATCTAGATTGTTCTAATGTTATCATACAAACACTACATTGTGCATGTTAAATAATACATTTCAGTAATGTACGTACTACTGCAATAAAATTGATGCCAATATCAAATGTTTGTCAATGAGGAGTGCTGTTGGCATTAAGTTATAGCTTCACTACCAATTTAAAATACTGAAATATGTTTGTAGTACTTTAGACACTTCTCTGGCAGAGTGCTTGAAGTTATGCAAATGTTATAATTTCTGCCAAAGTATACAAAAACACCTAAAAAAGATATCTACTTTACCTATCAGCACTCTCATATTCACCACACCACTTATTGAAAAGCTGGGACTGAATCATGACAGTTTTCACAGTTTTTTCCGCCTTGATTTCCGCCTTCTTGTTTTCATGCTTCTCAATTTGTTTGTACAATTATTGTTTTATTTGAGTGCTGCTTCATTTGCATTTGTTCTTGTCTCCCTAACCCTAATTTCTCATAAAAAATATCTGCCCCTCTATCCTTGCTATTTCCTTTTCTGATCTTTTTCTATCTACACCTATTCCATCAATACCAGATAGTCTTGTTGACCACTACACAGCCCTTCTTTCAGTACTAAATAAAACAACGCCTTTAAAGCATAAGGATGTTTCCTTTAAGCTCTCAGCTCCATGGTATAATTCAGAATTACAGTCTATGAAAGCAACTAGCAACGCCTGTAGAGAATTTCAGGTAAGACTGGCCTCACTGTGCACACCCAGGGCTTACAGGGCTGAACTAACTGCAGCCAAGAGCACACATTATGGCAGAATAATAAAGAAAGTGGCCATGATAAGCCAAGGTTTTATTCTCTGTTACCTCCTCTACCAAGGTCTGTGAAAAATTCATCCACTTTTTCAGCAATAAAATAAATTAAAGATATAAATAATTCAAGTAACAAAAATCCATCATCCATTTAAATCTTTCCCTGTCTTCCCACTCCATTCAGTTCCTTTTCTAGATTCTCTCCAGTCACATCTGTATTTGTTAATGACCTGCTTTGTACGATGAGGCTGACTGCTTGTGTACTGGACCCCATCCCCACCACACTTCTTAAATCCTGTCTTCTTGCCATAATCCTGACTGTTACAACAATAATAAATACATCCCTTGACACTGGCTTTGTGCTAGGCACATCTAAAATCACTTCTGTAACCCCAGTGTTGAAAAAGTCTGGTCTTGATGCCGACACTCTTAACAATTTTCGGCCTATTTCTCATTTACCTTTTCTGTGAAAAGTTCTTGTGTATTGTAGCCTCCCAACTCACTAATTATTTAACATAATAATCTGAGGGAACCCTTTCAGTCTGGTTTCAGGGCTCAGCACAGCTGTGAAACTTCTCTGCTTCAGGTAACCAATAATTTGCTTATGACAGCAGACTCTGGACAAACCAGAATACCAGCATATTCATTTTGTTAGATGTTAATGCAACATTTGACACTGTCAGACATGACATTCTACTGTCCAGAATGGAGAACATGCTGGGTGTCTCCGGCACTGCCCTCCAGTGGTTCAAGTCCTATCTGACTGACAGGCAAGAGCTTGTTAGTCTTGGCAAGAGCAGATCCAGCTCAGCACCAGTCACACAAGGAGTCCCTCAGGGCTCTGTCCTCAGCCCTCTTCTCTTCTGTATCCATATGCTTCCCCTTGGCCATATCATTCGTAGATTTGGACTGGGTTACCATTTTTATATAGATGATATTGAATTCTATTTCAATGTCATAAGCGAAACTTCATCAGTGCTTTCTCAGCTCACAACTTGCCTCAGTGAAATTAAAACCTGGATGGAGCAGAACTCTTTAAAATTAAATTGCAACAAACCTGAACTCCTTCAAATTGGCACTAAAGTGCAACTTTAGAAAATGAGCTCCTACTTAGTCACTCTTGATAGTGATCTCATCAGACCTTCTTCTAATGCAAGTAATCTTGGCGTCATTTTTTGGTTCCTCCCTTTCTTACTCCATCCACATAAACCATATTAAGAAACTTTCTTACTTTCTCCTCTGTAACATATCTCATGTTCAATCTTTCCTCACCTTTTCGAATGTTCAGAAACTTGTCTGTGCTTTTATCACAGCCTACATCAATTATTGTAACACTCTACAGTCAGGGGCCACTTTTAGTCTTATATCACAGCTCCATTTGATTCAAAACTCTGCTGCAAGAGTCCTAACACGGACCAGCAACACCCATCCTGCTTTGCCTTCACTGGCTCCTGGTGTCTTACAAAACTGAATATAAAACTCTATTAACAACCTGCAAAACTTTAAATGGCCTCACACCAGACTACATCAGTGACCTTCTCCATCACTGTGCTCCTGTTTGCCCACTAAGGTCCTCTGATTCTGGCAATACTTTTGTCTCCCACACTAACCTGCATGCTATGGGTGACAAGGCCTTCAGCTGTATAGCACCCAAATTTTGGAATGACCTCCCTAAATGAATTAGATCAGCTGACTCCATTTATCAAAACTCATCTGCTCAGGAAGGTTTTTAACTTAACCTGACATTCTGCCTCCTCTTTCAGTCCTCCTTTCTGTGCAGATGCTCAGTGTAAGTTGTGTGTGTTTCATATCACAAATTAAGTTATTTGCTGTGTCTTTTTAGTATTGAATGTAGTACTTTACTCTGGTTTATTGTTTTTATTTTATTTAATGCTTTTGTATATCCTGTATCTATTTGTTTTATTATTCTATTCAGGAAACATCTGTATCCAATGTTATATTTACCTGCTGCTTCTTTCTGAAACTCTGTGAAGCGCCTTGAGCATGGGAAAGGAGCTATATAAATAACAAATAATATTCATTTGCACCATGTATTGAGAATGGGCTAACATTAATAAACTGACATTTGTTTGAAAAAAAATGTGTAACCAACTGTCACCCTTTCTTCTCTCTTTGAAGCTTTTCTTGACCTTTTATTTCCTTTTCTTTAGTGCGGACTTTTGCTTTGACATTTATGCAAAATGAAAATGTATCAAATGTTGACTATAAAATGTGTGGATTACCAGTATGGTTCAAGTTCGTAAGAACTGTGCTCAATCATGTTGGACAAATGGGGTGCAATGTGGAGACGGCTGACAAGACTCCATGTTACATCACTAATGATGTGTCTCGCATCTCACATTCACAAAGATGGGCTTGTTAAGTTAACTAGAAACTGTAAATTTTCCCCATTTGAGTATAGTAGTGATTATTCGGCCCTAGTACACTATGGTTTTTAGACCTGCCCAGCAATTAACATGAATGAGATAAGCAACTGCAGTCTGCAAATCTGACAGACTAGAAGTGGCTTAATTTGACATTGGCTGTACGCCTAGTGCTGCTGGAGTATACTTCGACCATGACCAACTCTAAACATTTTCAAAATTGAAACGGATTAACAATAAATCAAGATCTCAATGTTACTTTGTTTTTTCTGTCTGTTTTTTAACTTCTTACAGTGGTTTGAGTAAATAGTATGCTTTAAAATATTGCATTTTTTTCTGATTCACTGTAAGATTTTTGTTGTGATAGGAGCCACATTAGGCAAGTGACTATTTACTGCAATTGAGGGCTAATAACCTGTCGCAGTGACTTAACCTATTAACTATATTGCTTAAATATAATAACGTTTGAGTCTTTTTTATTTATTACTCTGATCCAAGGGTTATGAAGTCAGTCCTGGAAGGAAGTGGTGGCTGCAGGTTTTTAGAAAAACATCTTTACATCTTTAAAAAATCATTACCAATAACAGTAAGGTCATTTTTTAATCTTAGATTTATTTTTCCCTTCTAATAATATCATCCAATTTTCAAGTCTTCACTTTCTCTTCAGTTTTCTAAGTGTTTTATTCAATTAAATAGTGCATGATGAATACACACAGATGTAAATGAAAACATGGTAGATGGGGAACTACTGGTTCCTTTTGTTATTTGCTAATGAGGAGAAATTTAAAACAGTGAATGCAGCTGTTTAAGGTAAAATAAGCAATTACAAAGGTTTGAAATCTTAACAAAGTGAGGCAACTAACAAGCTCTTGGAAATCTATATCAACTTTGAAGCCAGTCATCACCATCTATAAATATACGCTCTCTTCTAATTCTTCCATTTGCGATGTCTTCTAACAACAGTAACGCAGCTATGGTAATTGGAATAGTTTGGCCATTCCATGCACTGTTATATTAAGTACAGAATGATTACAATCGAGTGAATAAACACCAAACACGGCTGTTGATGGGTTAGGAGTGATTGTGACACCTAGGCTGGCTGATACACACCCAAAAAATATGGCCCAATGAAGCTGGATCTCAATTGGAAAGTTTACAGGTTGAATCTTGCCCTGGAAACATTTTGGACAATTTTAATCAAGACAGACATGCTCGATAAAAGATTTTAAGTTGAATAACTGTATGCTTTGCATACATTAAGCTAGAGTGAATTCTGTGCATGTCTCTCTTTCACTCCTTTTCTGAAATATTGAGTAAGAGATTTTTTTTCCCACTGTACTCTGGAATCGTAAAAAGGAAGTGACTTTAAAATGTTTTTATATAATCTGCTCAAAAAATTAAAGGAACACTTTTAAAACAAATCAGATCTCAATGGGAAAAAAATCATGCTGGATATCTATACTGATATGGACTGGGTAATGTGTTAGGAACAAAAGGATGCCACATCGTTTGATGGAAATGAAAATTATCAACCTACAGAGGGCTGAAATCAAAGACACCTCGAAAATCAAAGTGAAAAACTGATGCAGCAGGCTAGTCCATTTTGCTGAAGTTTCATTGCAACAACTCAAAATCATACTCAGTAGTTTGTATGGCCCCCCACGTGCTTGTGTACATGCCTGACAACATCAGGGCATTCTCCTAATGAGACAACGAATGGTGTCCTGGGGGATCTCCTCCCAGATCTGGACCAGGGCATCACTGAACACCTGGACAGTCTGAGGTGCAACCTGAAGGCTTCAGATGGACTGAAACATAATGTTCCAAAGTTGTTCTATTGGATTTAGGTCAGGCGAGCGTGGGGGCCAGTCAATGGTATCAAGTCCTTCATCCTCCAGGAACTGCCTGCATATTCTCACCACATGAGGCCGGGAATTGTCGTGCACCAGGAGGAACCCAGGACCCACTGCAACAACATAGGGTCTGACAATGGGTCCAAGGATTTCATCTTGATACCTAATTGCAATCAAGGTGCCTTTGTCTAGCCTGTAGAGGTCTGTGCATCCCTCCATGGATATGCCTCCCCAGACTATCACTGACCCACCACCAAACTGGTCATGCTGAACAATGTTACAGGCAGAATAACATTCTCCATGGCTTCTCTAGACCCTTTCACATCTGTCACATGTGCTCAGGGTGAATCTGCTGTCATCTGTGAAAAGATCAGGGCTCCAGTGGTGGACCTGCTAATTCCGGTATTCTATGGCAAATACCAATTGAGCTCCACGGTGCCAAGCAGTGAGTACAGGGGCCACTACAGGATGTCAGGCCCTTAGGCCACCCTCATGAAGTCTGTTTCTGAGTGTTTGGTCAGAGACATTCACACCAGTGGCCTGCTGGAGGTCATTTCATGGGGCTCTGGCAGTGCTCATTCTGCTCCTCCTTGCCCAAAGGAGCAGATACCAGTCCTGCTGATGGGTTAAAGACCTTCTACAGCCCTGTCCAGCTCTCCTAGAGTAATTGCCTGTTTCCTGGAATCTCCTCCAACACTACATGTGCAACCTCTGTAGGGTCCAGGTATCTCCTCATGCTACCAGTAGTGACGCTGACTGTAGCCAAATGCAAAACTAGTAAAAAAACAGATGAGGAGGGAAAAATGCCAGTGGCCTCCACCTGTTAAACCATTCCTGTTTTAGGGGTCATCTCACTATTGCCCCTCTAGTGCACCTGTTGTTAATTTCATTAACACCAAAGCAGCTGAAAACGATTATCAACCCCCTCTGCTACTTAACTGACCAGATCAATATCCCAGAAGTTTCATTGACTTGATGCTATACTCTGATTAAAAAGTGTTCAAGTTTTTTGAGCAGTATATTATAGAAATGCTGTCTGAGTCCCCAAGACTGATTAACATCTCTTCTGGAATAAAAAAAGTGGGAGGTGTAGAAAATTGGGCCGATTTCATTTGGCAAAGTTTCTAATTTGGAGATAATGGAAATATTCTGTTGATGGGAGACTAAATTTGGAGTGTAATTGTTCACATGCAAAGACATTATTTATATACAAATCTCTAAATGGATTAATCCCATTCATTTTCCAGACATTGAAAACTGTATAAGTTCAAGATGGTGGAATAAGGTGTTTATTATGTAGAGGTGTCACAGATAAAATATTCTCTAACTTGAAGTGCTTCCTACATTGGTTTCATATTCTTAGTGAATGAAGGACTATTGGGTTGTTAGTATATTGATGATAACTTGTATTGTATTTACTTGTATTTGTATTTACTGGTGTACAAAGCAAGGGATATAAAGAGGAATATAAAGAAGTACTGCAGTATTTCAATTCTAATTTGTGTCAAGATCCAGAGTTTTATAGCTTGTATGTTTGCTGCCCATAATAAAATTGAAAATTAGGTAGAGCCATACCGCCTTCTGATTTTAGGTCGTTTGTAGGATTGCCATTTGAATGCATGGCTTTTTTGAATTTCAAATAAATGAGGATATGATTGAGTCTAATTTCTTAAAAAGGGTTTTGTTAATATACATGTATATGGGGATGTTTTGAAATTGGAACAGAAGCTTACAGAGGATATTCATCTTGACAATGTTAATTCTCCCTACTAAAGTAAGATGGAGGGTAGACCGTCTATGCACGTCTTCTTTAATTTTGTCCATGCAAACAGCAATTTTTTTTAAAAAAGAGGTTTATATTTACTTGTGATGTTGACCCCTAGGCATTTAACCTGATCTGCAATGATGAAGGGGAAGGTGTCCAATCTAATGTTGTTTGCTAGAGAACTCACTGGAAAAAGCACACTTTTTTTCAAATTAATTTTGAGTCCAAATATCTTTAGAGATTCTGCTAGTACATTTAGGGCTGTAGGCACAGAATTTTGTGGGTCTGATATATACAGTCCATATCATCTGCATATAGTGATATTTTCTGTTCACGTCCTTCTCTGAACACTCCCTTCATCTCCGATGCATTTCGAAAGTGAACAGCCAATGGCTCAATGGAAATTGCAAATAGCAGTGGTGACAATGGACATCCTTGTCTAGTACTGCGTTCTAATTTGAAGTGATTTGAAATAATGTTAATATAAACTGAAGCTTCTGGACTGGTATACAGTAGTATGATCCATGCACATGCAGTATGTTTGGGCCAAACCCAAATTTATGCAAAGTGGTGAACAGGTAATCCCATTCAACCATATGAAAGCCTTTTCTGCATGCAAGGATAATATGATCTCCGGAGTGCTAGACTTTATGGGTGAATGTATTACATTAAATAGGCATTGAAGACTGGAATCCAAATGTCTACCTTTAATAAATCCAGTTTTTTGTTGTGATATTACTGAAGGGAGTACTTTCTCAGTCCTTCTAGCTAGGGCTTTATAGAGTATCTTAACATCATTATTCAGAAGTGAGATTGGTCTGCATGATGCACATTGTAATAAGTCCTTATATTTCCTAGGCAAAACGGTAATTAATATTTGGCAAAAAGTCTGAGTTAGGATTTTTTTGTCTCTGGATTCTATAAATGTTGCTAATAAGAGGGGAGCTAACTTAACTGAAAATGTTTTATAAAATTCAGCGGGGCTGCCATCAGGGCCTGGTGCTTTCCAACTCTGAAGTGAGTTTATAGCATCTAGTAATTCTGATAGTGTCAGAGGTTTATCCTGTTCTTCTGCACTGAGAGTATCTAGCTGTGGTATCTGTAATGTACCCAAAAACGCACTAAGTTGTGTGTTGTCTTCTTTAAACTGAGTAGAATATAAGGATTTATAGTAGTCTCTAAATGTGTGAATTATATTTTCATGGCCAATGATTCTATCTCTGTCTGTGTTGGTGATTACTGATATCGCATTGTGAACTTCTGGCTTATAGATTTGTTGCACTAAGATCGTATTATCCTTCTCTCAGTGCTCATAGTAATGATGTCACAATTTAAAAATGAGTTGTTCTGTTTCATTTGTTGAGGTTGAGTTCTGATTGCCAAGCCTGTCTTTTCCTATAAAGTGCCTCATTTGGAGATCTGGCATGTTCTTGATCTATTCTGGTATTTGCTCTAATTAACTCTGAGGCCTTCTTGATTTCTGATTTATTTTTGTGGGAAAGATATGAGATAATCTGTCCTCTTAAAAATTACCTTTAGAGTTTCCCGGAGTATTCCTGCAGAAATCTCAGAGGATGCATTTGTCTTTAAAAAAATACAATTTGCTTGGATATAAATTCAGTACAGTTTCCGTCAGTTAATGACAGGGGGTTAAGACACCAGCTGCGAGATGAATATGTGGGGCATAGTGATGTGTGCTCCATGATCAGAGGGGCATGGTCGGACATAACAATAGTGTTGTATTTTTTGAAGATTTGATTGTGGGGGAAAAAAATGTTATCTATAAATAATCAATTCTTCAATAGCAATGATGTACTGTTGAGAAGAAGGAATATGCTCTTAAGTATGGATTTAGTAATCTCCATGGGTCTGATAAGTTATGATCAATTAATAACTGTGTAATTATGTTTGCAGTGTTAGATGTTGTCACCCCTGTAGCTGAAGACCTATCCAGGTTTGGATTTAAAATACAATTAAAGTCTCTGGCCATTATAATTTTGTGAGAGTTCAAGTTAAGATTGGATGCAAATATGTTTTGGATGAAGTCTCTGTCAACCACATTAGGTGCATAGATATTTATCAAAATTATTTTACAATTAAATAAATTACCAATAACAATCACATATCACCTTTCAAGATCTGATACTTCATCTGATACTGCAAATGAAATTGTTCTGTGAGTTAAGATTCCCACACCTCTAGCTAGATAGATAGATACTTTATTAATCCCCAAGGGGAAATTCACATACTCCAGCAGCAGCATACTGATACAAACAATATTAATTAAAGAGTGATAAAAATGCAGTGCAAGTTAAAAAATGCAAGGTGGAGAGTGCAAGGCAGATATAACAGTCTATAATCTTGTATAGTGCTAACATTTACGCCCCGGGTGGAATTGAAGAAAAAGAAAACCACTAGTTTTCTTTGTAAAGCTGGAGTGGAATATTTGGCCAGTCCAGTCTGCTTGCAACTGAAATGATCTTTGTTGATTAAGTGAGTCGCCTGTAAAAATATTATCTTGCCATTTAGACCTGTTAGGTGAGAGAATACTTTCTTCCTCTTAATTTGTGATTGAGACCTTTGAAAATTCCAGCTCACAAAGTTTACTGTTTGGTCATAAAGACACAGCTTCTGAACTTTTATTGTCATTTTATAAACTTAAATTAAGGTTGTACATTATTACATAGAATAGCTTTAACCTTAATTTCCAATATTTCAAGGAATTATGGCCTATTTTTGTGTTGGCACATACAATTGTGGGGATGAAAAGGATAGATAGATCAGAAATAGCTTGCTCTCTTTCTCTCCTTCCCCAAACCCCCCGCCCCCCTCATATTGCCTTCCCAAGTGAGGCTAGACCACACAAAATCCCAGTCCTCTGACATGCCTAAAGAAAGCAATATCTATTGGCAGTACAGTCCAAATACTAAAAGCCAAGGAAATGATCTTAAACAGTTTCGAAAGAATAAACCCAGGGTATAATGTTAAACAGTACCCATGGAGATGCAAATTACATATGCTAGTACACTCCTAATACAGTAAAGCAAGAGTGTGATGTTAAACAGTTCTATTTGGAAATAAAAAATAAAAATAAAAAGAATAATTTTAGAAATAACATGTATATATATATATATATATATATATATATATATTGTGATAGACAGCTGGGGATCTTGCCCAGACGGGACGCCCTTTTTAGGAGAAGACCGGGGGAATGGGCATACTGCCAGGAATACCTCCCCCGGGACACGAGAGGGCAGGCCCCTTGGGTTACATCGGGGCCACGAAATTGGAGCTTAGAAGCTCAACCCGGTACGGGTCCGTGGCCACTGCCAGGGGGCACCTGGACAGCTCCAGAGTCTGGACATACAGCACATCCGCCACACCCGGAAGTGCTACCGGATGTTAATCAAGGGGCACTTGGAGCACTTCCGGGTACACTATAAAGGAGGCCGTCTCACTCCACTCAGAAGCCAGAGTCGGGAGGAGGAAGACAAAGCTTTAGGAAGGAAGCAGTAGAGGAGAGATGGGAAGAGAAGGACTGAGCACTGTTTGGAGCACTGTGTTGTGTGCAGGGTGCTGGAGTAAATAAACGTGTGTGTTTTGGACTTACGGTGTCTGTCTCTCTGTGCCTGGGGCCTGATCTTCTACAATATATATATATATTGGTTCATAAATATATACATTGGTTCAGATATATGTATCGGTTCGGATACATTGGTTTGAATAAATACTGTACATTGGTTTCAATACATCCATTCAGTTATATATATTGGTTCAGATATATACATTGGTTTAGATACATTGGTTGAGATATATATAAATTGGTTTGCATAGATACGTTCTTATATACAGTCCACCCTTGATATACGACCGGCCTGACATGAGAACAATTTGATTTACGACCAAAATTTTTGTTTTGATTTTCGACCAACATCTTGCGTTACGACCCGAATGCGGTCACGTGTATTCGCTTGTGTGATTGTAAACAAACAGCCGAGAGCGTTCATGAGCGTCAGTCAGAGCCCAAATACATGTGTTTGTGGACGTAATTTCGGTCAGTGCAGTGATTTATCTATATATATAATTCACTAAGACCATGGCAAGCAAGACGCATAATTGCTAAGGAAGGAAGAGAAGGTAACGAAGGTAAAGAAAGAGATTGTTAAGGGATGTTAGCTAGCGGGCTGGCGCAGCACATGATGATGCCATCAGTACCGGCTTGCTTTGGAGTGTATTATTACAGCAGTTCACAACACGACCAGCTTTGAACTGAGTGCTCGACTACTGTCATTATTAACTTGAGAAACAGCGATCACAATCGAAACGAAGAAGGAAATTGTGCAGAAACATGAGAGTGGTGTTCGTGTGACCGATCTCGCTAATATGTACAGCATGTTGAAATCCACCATCTCGACAATTTTACAAAGAAAAGATTTGCATAAGGAAGCTTCTTCTAAACAATAACCACTTTTCGTTTCATTCTCCTCCTCCTCCCTTCCTGCAGCCCAAAGATGTCAAATTAAATGGTGAGTACAGTATGAAATTGTTGTTTCTGGTAGGCAAGGCACTTTTTATAATTTTTTGGTTAGTACATTAGAACAATTATTGGTGTTTTGGTAAATTATGCACATTATACAACCCTTTTTTATTATGAAAAGGTTAAGTAAGTGTTGCAGTGGGAGGTTCGGAGAGCATTTTGGGTATTTCCATTATTTCGTACTAGCAAAATACCTGCGCTTCGCAGCGGCGAAGTACTGCCTTAAAATTTTTATTAAGAAGAAAATTAAACCTTTTTACACTGAGGAAAAATATACCAAAAATTTTTTGTTAAGGATCTCTTTGTATACCATGTTGACAGTTCAGTCCTCCGGTTGTAATATGACCAAGCTGTGCGCTGAGCTTACTCTTGAGCATGCAACGTACAGTTGGCCATGTGAAAAGTAATCTTGTCTGAAATCTCACAACTTGGATTGCTGCTGTCATAATCGGTTTGAGTTTCATGGTTTGTTTCAATTACGACAGTATTTGTAGGACTTGTGTTGAAGAGACATTCGGCATCTGTCAAGTGTTGTAAGTATACAACCGGTTTCATCGATAATTTCACATCCAGCTTTTGAGAGTTTAAACACTCATAAACATCAAAGTGTCCACTACTGAAATCGTCACCTGTGAATCTAAGATGCTTAAGAGGCATTGGCGGTTGTCAAAAGGTGTAAAATATTTGGCCATTTCGGTACACTTGAAAGCGACAACCGAACAATTCAGTGGCAGCCATCAACTCACATGCAGAACCATAGGTGAAGGGCTTAAGCATTTCACTCTTATAGTGCTCCTGTGTAGTATAATTATCTCCTGTACCGTCATCAGTCCACACCTTGAACCTGTCCCAGTCATTCAATACATAAGACACAATGTTCCTCCGGATATGAAGAGTGAGCCTGCAATATGTAACAAAGAGAAATGGAAAAGGCAGGTGCCATCTCCAGGCATGGAAACCACTCGGTAAGTGACAGTTCTTTGATCGATGGTGTTCACCTCAATAGACATGTTAATGGGGGTATGGTTGGAATGATAAAGGAAACGGGTACCTGAACAATGTAAAGTAAGTCTAAAATACCTACACAATAACTATAATCGTAATAAATGAACAATAAAACAGTGGAGAAGTCGTGGATTAAATAAAAAGGCTGTAGTTATCAGCAGGGAGACGTGAATCCTGTGGCAAAGCAAGGAAGGGAATGTAGAGACCAGAGCGACGGACGGCCTTATATCGGCAGACAGCCAACAACGTGGGAGTCATTGGGATGGGGGACCCAACGCTGCCTCACACGGTGACCAAGCTGCAGGCTATGGACGCATAAAGGTACGTAAGTAGGATTCAGTTAGCGTTGGGAACCCGTGTACCAAATTTCTTGAAGATGGGCCCATAAGTAACAAAGACCGTTGAAAAGTTCAATATGGCGGCCGACAGTGGCATCTTACCACCGAAATAAGTATGTACATCGGTTTCGGTTAGCGCAGGGCAGCCACCTACCAAATTTCGTGAAGATGGGGTCAGCCTTCTACCCACACGGGAAGTTGGAGAATTAGTGACGTTGGAAAGTTCAATATGGCGGCCGACATTGGCATCATAACACCGAAATAAGTACGTACATCGGTTTCGGTTAGCGCAGGGAAGCCGCCTACCAAATTTCGTGAAGATGGGGCCATAAAAGAAAGTTCAACATGGCGGACGTTGTCGACCATTATGACCGTTACGTGTAGAATTTCGAAATGAAACCTGCTTAACTTTTGTAAGTAAGCTGTAAGGAATAAGCCTGCCAAATTTCAGCCTTCTACCTACACGGGAAGTTGTAGAATTAGTGATGAGTGAGTGAGTGAGTGAGTGAGGGCTTTGCCTTTTATTAGTATAGATGGGAAAAATAGTCTTGACTTACAACCAACTTGAGTTACAACCAGCCCTCGCGAATAAATTGAGTTCGTAAGTCAAGGGTCCACTGTATATACATTGGTTGAGATACATCCGTTCAGATATATACATTGGTTTGAATACATCCGTTCAAATATATACATTGGTTGAGATATATATATATATATTGGTTGATATACATTGGTTTAGATATATACATTGGTTTAAATATATACTGTACATCGGTTCAGATACATCCGTTCAGATGTATTGGTTATGATAGATCCATTGAGATATATACATTGGTTGGGATTTATGGGCATGTACAACGTGGCCTCCCAAGTTTAGCATGTCCCTTTCCCTTCATCATTGCTTCAACACTGTTGTCATTATTGTGCATATTTTATACAAGTTGCATATGCCTGTCTGTCATGTTTTGTTTCGTAAGCCGCCTTGGTTGGGGTCCTTGATTTCAAAGCACTTTTTTTCCTTTCATTATTTAAAACACTCGCACAGAGACTCCCCCCCTCCCCCCGCTCCATCCCACCCCAGCTCAATGCACCCACCTCACTCGCTCCCTCTTTTCCCTCCCATGACAGATTCTTCTCAAAAGCCGAGTTACCAGGAAGCATTGATAGCAGCTGCAGTACCTCCCATTTTTTCACCTCAACAGACACTGGTTTATCATTGACCAAAAGCCACCCGGTAATTTCTGTTATTCCGTATTGCCAGCATTTCATTAAAGGGCGATCTGTTTCATCAAGGGAATTAGTCCTGTTTGCTGAAAGGATGTTATGGAGGAAAACACTGGAATAGAGCTGTTTCTTCTGAATGTTTATCAGAATGATCAGAATATCCCTGCTTCACAAATAACAGGTGCATAACTGTTTTTATAGTAAAACTGACAAAACCACACACAAGCACACGCACACAGACACACACACGCACATATGCACGCACACACACGCTCAAACTCACAAATCGTGGGTCACACACACTACTGATTAAGTGTATCTGTCAGAAGCGATCATTTTGTTCACCCCATAAAATGTTACTTCATCAATGATAGAAAGCAGCGCGGTGATTTCTATTATTCCTTATTGGCAGCATTTAATTTAAAAATGATTCACGTCAAGAAGGCAAAAGAGTTTTGAGAATTGATTGTTAGCAGCATCATAACCATGGCAACTTGAGATTACACAAAATGACAGAAAGTGTGATAATAAAATAAAATAGTAAATAGCAATGTGATACAAAATAGTTGAAGTAGTTCTTTTCTCCATTTTAAAATGGCTGAATGAGTGATTAGAAGATTGAAGACACGTGCGAAAATCGTTAAAAGACATTAGTCGGCTTGAAGGTCACTGTAAGACAATTATTTCTTACAAACTTCAAAAGGGTTACAATAATTGTTTTCCAGTTATTGTGAAATGAATTCGTAGAATATGCAAGAACTGCATTATTTTTATAGCTTGTAGCGGCACTACTGGGGAGTGAAAACTCCCAGCAGTCCCTGCAGTGGCTCTGATTGGTTGTCTGCTGAGGACACAGGGGCTGCTTGGGACAAGGAGGCCAGTTCTACAGAGAAGAAGAGTCTTTTGTTGTTTCATGTCTTGAGTTGCCTGTCTATTTGCCTCCTGTGTTGGCATATGGACTGTCTGGTGTCTCCTGCTGTATGAGGACTGTATGAGGATTTTGTTGTCGACCTGCAAAGAAAGGAGCTCACCTGATCCCATTCACACATCATCATCTAATAAGGAAATACTGGTAGGACTGATCTTTACATTCACATACAGCAAGCTGATCTCTGAAGTATCTTCATCATTTCATTTCATCAGTTTCCATTTTTCATGGACTTCATTGTTTGTAGGTTTTGTTAGTTGTTTGTTATTGTTGAATTTGTGTTTATTGCATATCACCATAAAGGGAACTGGGGTGGGATTGTTATAGTTTGAATAGTTATATTTCATTTATTATTATTTAATACAGTCTTCTATTTCTGTTTTATCACTGGTTGCTTTTTTGTCTCTGTGAGGGAGTGTATATGAGTTGGGCCAAGGCTGGGTGTGTTCCTGGGATCCACACCCAAAAAATAAATAAATCACTGTCTTATCAACAGTGTGAATCTTAGCTGGGTTTTTAATCCTCTACAAGCTCATTTGTTTTTATCAAAAGATCTGCAAACTAAAGAAATGTGTGGAATGGAAGGTCTTTCAATTTCAATACTTTTCAGAAAGAATGGTGTATTATTTGAATAAATTAGAAGGGAACCAATAACTTTGGCCACGTCTTTAGGAGAACAGAAGACAATGTTTTTGAATGAGTAAACATACTTAGTAAGTTTCTTCCTGGCAAACTGGTACTCAAGCCTTTAATATGAGGTAGTTCTGATTTGTGATTTGCAGCAGTTTGAAATGGACTTTTAATTATTTTTAATTATATATATATATATAGTGAAAGACTGAGTAATTATAAGTGTGACATTTTTTAATTAATTATTGTTTAATTGTCTACATAACTGAGACGTTTTCTTCCTAAAACAGCATGGATATTCTGTTTTGCAATATGCTAGCTGCTGACACACTTGGCTTGAAAAATTGATGTATTTATTAACTTAAGTTTTAAGGCTTTTGTTTTAATTTTTGTACCTTGGCCTCATCCCCTCCATTTTAAAATGCAAGAATACACTAGGTATAAATAACTTTGACTTTAAGAATACCAATTTTATTTTTTAAATTGGAAGAGGCACTGAATTCCACAAGGATCTGGCATCTTCTTAAGAGCAGTTCCTGTATATGGGTTTGTGGGAAGAACCTTCAACCACTGATGAGTGAATACCTTGCAGTTTCTTTCACTTTGAGTTTGGCAAAATCATGGAAATGTTCGGGAACTTCACTAAACTCCACAAACTGGGGATGGAGAAACTGAGTTTTAAGTAGATTATAATGGTACAATAGTGTTTAAATTGTCTCGTCCGATGCTAGAGATGGACGTCTGAAGTGGAGCTCCGCTAGCAGTGGTGCTATTTTTCATATTATTTGCTTATTATTCTGAGATATCCTGTATTTATTCAACCCGAGAGGGACTGCTACAGTATATGTAAACACATATAAACATGGCCAGCAAGAAGGGGGGTTCGAAAGAATCGAAAACTAAAGCTACATCCAAGCTGCGATCAGCAAGCCCCAGTTCAAGATACGGCCTATCAGAGACAGACCTGGATCAGATGGGTGAAAGCACAGACTCCTCGGGACCACGGTCCGCTACATCATCGCCGGCTAAGAGCGAAAAGGGGAGCGAAGGTGCGATCGTGAGTGCAGATGTGGATAGCTCGCCCATTGGAGAAGATTACCTGAAACTGGAAAGGGCCGGGAAGTCCGCGCTTCAGTTACGCAATTACGCGGACTGGAGCAGCGGGACACCGGCTTCAGCAAAGTCTGCTGCTTCATCTACGGTACAAGAAGGCACAATTGAGCTATCTGAACTGAAAGTGTTGCTCGCTGAGCTCACGCAAGATATAAAGAAAAGCGAGAAGGCTAATGAGAAAGCAACGGCAAAGGCACTTGAGAGACTGAAACAGGAATTGAAACAGGAGATGAAACAGGCCAATGAATGGCTGCGACAGGAATTCCAACAGGAAATCCAACAGGCAAATGAAAGGCTGCGTCAAGAGGTACAACTTGAACTTCGACAGGTGCTGGGTAAAATTGAAGAGCGCATTCAGAAAAACTCGGTTAAACTGAGCACGCTTGCTGATCAATTGGAGCATCTTAAGGAGACATTCACGAATCGGATCGAAATGGCCGAACATTCAGCTGCCAGTGCCGAGGAAAGAGCAGTAAATGTCAGTTCGAATGTAAAAACTCGAGAAAAACTTGGAGACAGACTGGCTGCTTTAGAAGATGGGAGTAGAAGGTATAATGTCAGAATTGAAGGTCTGCCGGAGAATCGAGAAAGTTCAAACCCTGTGAAATTCGCAGCTGAACTTTTTTCTAAAATAATCGGGGGCGACTTTAAAGCAGAATCTGAGATAGCAGCGGCTTACACAGCGCTGATCAAACACCGTCAGACCCCGACCAAGATCTTTTATAGTTCGTTTTGAACGATTATCATTTAAGCTAGAGGTGATGGCACTCCTCAGAAACAAGGAAGATATTATATATGAAAATAGCCACATTCGTATCTTCCCTGACTTCTCTCCAGCAACAGCTATTAAACGCAGCCTTCTATAATATTAAACAGCGGCTACAGCAAGCCAGTGTCAAATACAGCCTCCTGTATCCGGCAAAACTGAAAGTGGAATGGCAAGGTCATTTCTATGTTTTCGCTAGCAAGGAAGAAGCAGAAAATGAATTAAGAAAGCTGATCCCGGGACTATTCTGATACATAATTGTGAGTCATGGCGGTAAATGATAAAGCTAGGATTAATAATCTACTGTCTGATCTATTGTTTTAAAATACGGGTTTTTATCAGCATATATTCTCATATATTCTTATTATTACTTAGTATTACTAGGGCTCTATATGTTTATGTTTTATTGTGCTTAATTACGTTTTCCTCCTTTTTTTTTTTTTTCTTTTCTAATTATTTCATGTGTACCCTAAATGAGACTGTTCAATATCATACCCTTGGTTTACTGTTATTGCTATTACTGCATTAAGACTTGTTATGCTTATTTTGGACACATCTTTAACACCATCACCTGGGTTTATTATCTGGGGTATCATCTTAATGCACTAAAATTGCTGAAGATATATATATATATATTAAGTGCAAAATTCTTTTTTTTTTTTTTCCTCTTTTAAAGACTGTATTGGTAACAGATATCTCTATCTTTTAACCCTAAAGCGCCACTGCATGGGGGCTTGATGTGCTTTGGACGTGCTCTGTCTCTGGGTATGTCAGAGGACTGGGACTGCGTGAAGTGGGTTTTAGCCTCACCTGGGGAGGCAAAAAGGGAGGGTGGGGGTTAAGGGGAAGAGAAAGAGAGCAGGCTTGATCTATCATCTATCATCTCAATCTTTATAATTATAACTATCAACGTAATAATAAGCTGCATGGCAACAACTCTTGGGGAATAGGAAATTAAGACCTAAACTATTTCACTTCCAGTTAAGACTATAAAATGACATCAAAAACTCAGAATCAGTGTCTCCATGATGGGACAGTTAACTTCGTAAGCTGGAATGTTAAAGGCCTGAATCACGAATTAAAGAGAAAGAAAGTACTTTCTCACCTAACAGGTCTAAATGCTAAAATAGTATTTTTACAGGAAACCCACTTACTAAGTAAGGATCAGTTCCGCTGCAAAAGACTGGACTGGCAAATGTTCCATTCTAGTTTTACAAAGAAAACTAGAGGGTGGGAATTCTCATACATAGAACAGTACCATTTGTAGCATCAGATGTAGTATTGGATCCTGAAGGGAGATATGTGATGGTCATGGGAGACTTATCTAACTGTAAAATGATTTTGATAAATGTTTATGCACCTAATGTTGATGATAAGGAATTTATACAAAATTTATTTGCATCCATTCCCAATCTGAACACTCATAAACTTATAATGGCTGGGGACTTTAATTGTGTTTAAATCCACTTTTAGATAAGACTTCCTCCACAGGGGAACGCAACTAACACCGCAAAGATAATTACAAAGTTTATAACTGATCACAACTTATCAGATCCCTGGAGGTTTTTAAACCCAAATTCAAGAACATATTCTTTCTACTCACCAGTACATCATTGCTACTCAAGGATTGATTACTTCTTTATAGATAATAACTTCTTGCCTAAGATTAAATCTTGTAAATACGATGCTATTGTTATTTCAGACCATGCTCCTATGATCTTGGAGCTGAAATTACTAAGCCCCATACACTCACCCCAGATGGCCTCAACCGCTTCTATTAGCTGACGAGAATTGTACTGAATTTATATCCAAACAAATCTAATTCTTTCTAGAGACAAATACATCCCCTGAGATCTCTGCAGGAATACTCTGGGAAACTCTTAAGGCCTTCTTAAGAGGACAGATTATCTCATATCTTTTCCCACAGAAATAAATCCGCAAGAAAGTAGCAGAGATAAAAAGCGAAATTACTAAAATAGATGAAGAACATGCCAGACTACCAAGCGAGACTCTACATAAGAGGAGGCAGGCTCTACATTCAGAATTAAACCTCTTGACAACTAAAGAAACTGAACAACTAATTTACAAATCCAGACATCATTATTATGAACATGGAGAGAAAGCTAATAAGCTTTTAGCAACAAATTCACAAGCAAGATGTATGCAACGCAATCTCGTAATCACTAACACTAACGGAGATAAAATCATCGAACACAAAAATATAATGTACACTTTTAGAGACTACTATAAATCCCTATATACTACTGAGTTTAAAGAAGACAATATACAATCTAATGCATTTCTGGATACATTACAGATACCACAAATTGACGCTTTTAGTGTGGAGGAACTTGATAAACCTCTGCATTATCAGAATTACTGGATGCTATAAAGTCACTCCAAGGTGGAAAAGCAGCAGGCCCTGACGGCTACCCTGCAGAGTTTTACAAGAAATTCTCCGCTCAGCTAGCTCCCTCCTATTAGCAACATTTACAGAAGCCAGAGATAACCAATCTCTTCCACAAACCTTTCGCCAAGCACTAATCACTGTCTTTCCAAAACAAAATAAGGACTTATTACAATGTGCATCATACAGACCAATTTCACTTCTGAATAACGACGTTAAAATACTCTCTAAAATCATAGCTAGAAGGATGGAGAAAGTGCTCCCTCGTAATATCACAAGACCAAACTGGATTTATTAGGGGCCGACACTTATCTTCAAATCTTCGACGCCTGTTTAATGTAATATACTCACCAACTAAATCAAACACCCCAGAAATATTATTATCATTGGATGCAGAAAAGCATTCGACATGATTGAATGGAAATACCTTTTACTATTTTGGAGAAGTTTGGGTTTGGCCCAACATTTGTGCATGGATTAAATTACTGTATACTAACCCAGAAGCTTCAGTTTGCATCAATAACATTTGCTCAGACTACTTTAAACTAGAACGTGGCACAAGACAAGGATGCCCTTTGTCACCACTGCTGTTTGCAATTGCCATTGAACCACTGGCAATACATTGTCGAAATACTGATCAGATAAAGGGGATTAGCAGAGAAGGACTGGAACAGAAAATCTCATTATATGCAGATGACATGGTACTGTATATATCGGACCCAGAAAATTCTGTGCCTGCAGTCTTAGCAGCACTCACAGAATTTCAAAAGCTCTCTGGTCTCAGAATTAATCTGAATAAAAGTGTACTCTTTCCGTTGAATTCTCAAGCATATAATATTAGATTAGACACCCTACCTTTTATCATTGCAGAACAGTTTAAATACCTGGGTAAACATCACAAGTAAACATAAAGCTCTTATCAACAAAATTTGTCGTCTGCATGGAAAAAATTAAACAAGACTTGCATAGATGGTCAACCCTTCATCTCACACTAGCTGGAAGAATTAACACTGTTAAGATGAATATTCTTCCTAAGCTCCTTTTTATTTCAAAACATACCAATATACATTAATAAATCATTCTTTAAGCAATTCGATTCAACAATAACCTCATTTATTTGGAATTCAAAGCATCCACGCATCAAAAGAGCGACCCTACAAAGACAAAAGGCATAAGGCGGCATGGCTCTACCTAACTTCCAGTTTTATTACTGGGCAAAATATACAGTCGATAAGAACCTGGACACAAATAGAAGAACATACACAGGCATGGACCGCAATAGAAGTAAAATCCTGCAGTACTTCTTTGTATTCCTTGCTCTGTGCTCCAATAAACACACGCTATCGGCAATACACTAATAACCCAATTGTGCTCCACTCACTTAGAATCTGGAACCAATGTAGAAAGCATTTTAAGACGTAGAAGCTTCTTCTGTGGCACCCTGCAAGAGAACCACCTCTTTCAACCTTCACAAACATATGCAGTTTTAATATCTGGAAAAATTTGGAATTAACTTGCTTAGAGATCTTTATATAGACAACGTCTTTGCATCCTATGAACAATTACATTCCAAATTTAACATTCCAGCTACAAATTTCTTTCACTATCTTCAAATCAGGAACTTTGTTAAACAGAACCTTCCAGATTTTCCTCATCTTGCACCCTCATCCACGCTGGAAAAATATTGCTCAATTTCAAGGAGTTAGACTCCATCTCTACAATATATAAAATCATTTTACAATCCCTTCCTTTCAAAGATCCAAGAGGACACTGGGAAAATGACCTCTCAATTAATATATCAGAAAAGGAGTGGAAAGTAGCAATGCAGAGAATTCACTCGAGCTCCATATGCGCAAAGCATACAATTATACAACTCAAAATTATATATCGAGCACATCTGTCTCACTAAAACTCTCCAAAATGTTTCCAGGGCATGATCCAACCTGCGAACGTTGCAACCAAGCCCCAGCCTCACTGGGTCACATGTTCTGGGCCTGCACCAAATTAACATTATTCTGGACAAAAATTTTAATTACCTCTCAGACAGCCTTGGACTCACAATCCCTCCTAACCCATTAACAGCTGTGTTTGGGGTTCTTCCAGAGGGGCTTAAAGTGGAGAAGGACAAACAAATTGTGATTGCATTCACTACACTGTTGGCACGCAGACTGATTCTGATAAACTGGAAGAACCCAAACTCTCCTCTTTTAAGTCAGTGGGAAACTGATGTGTTATATTATTTAAAATTGGAAAAATCAAATACTCAGTTAGAGGATCCGTACAGACTTTTTTCAAAACATGGCAGGATCTAATCAGTAATATTTTAAAATAAGTTTATAAAGCACAGAGAATTTATTAATTTAGGTATTTTTACAAGCCTTAAATTTTACACGCTTGGCTTGCTCTCTCTCTCAGGGTGGGGATCGATCTGTTCTTAACATAATTCTTTTTTTTGTAAAAACTTGATTGCTATGTATTGATTGTAATAAAATTAATAAAAAAAAAAAAAAAAAAAAAATTGTCACTGAAGACTAGAGAAGCTTCTGCAAACCATGCTCTATCTATCTATCTATCTATCTATCTATCTATCTATCTATCTATCTATCTATCTATCTATCTATCTATCTGTGGCCAAAAAAGTGATCCAGCAGTGCTAACCCCTGCACCACCTTTCCACAAACAACAAAAGATGCAAACTGAACTATAACCACAAACAAAATACAATTGGTCACAAGCTAGCAATAAGTAAAATATGTATATAATTCGTTCTGGAAACATGCTTGTAATCCAAAGCACTTGTATATCCTCCCACAGCTACTGCCGCGCCGCTGGAGCCCTGCAGACTGATATGCGCCTGCCACCAACGTGGTTCCGGGTAGCCCCTAATCTGCAAACATAAAACACACGCGGCCCCCCATGGCCGGTTGCCGGCAAGCAAATGCAAACGTCTTCGGCATGGCCTCACTGGGTGACATGCCGTCCCGGGCACCTCCAGCGCCAGCACGCTCGTCGGAGCCCGCTGCTTTCTTGCCCTGCCCGTTGTCTTTCTTCCGCACCAGGTGAGAACCAGTCCTCCATGGTCCGGTAGAGGTCTGTAGGGCGACTCTGTCCACAGGGGTTGTGCGCACCCTGCTCCAGCAGCACGTGTGTGGGCGCACCTGATGTGCCGGGCTGTTCACAAAATTATTTAGTCTGGGTTCCTGCCTTGAACCAGGCAGAGAGTCCCATCTGGGATGCCATTGTGGAAGCCGGCCCGGACACAGACAGGCAGACATGTTGGCTTCACCACACACATGTTTATTATACATTCTATTTACAGTTCAGTGCACCACGAAACCCCACAAGTCCCCCAAAGTCCTGACCTCTTCACAATGCCTTACTTTCTCTTCAGGCCGCCTCCTTGCCTCCTCCAGCAAGCTCAGTCCACTCCGCTCCCGACTCTCGCCATTGTCTGAAGGGAGACGGCCCCTTTTATAGCACCCGGGTGTGCTCCAGGTGGGTTCCAACAATCTTCCAGGGACACGTCCCCGTGTGGCGGAAGTGCTGGCTGCATCCCCGGAAGCACTCCGGGTGTCCCCTCTCTTCTCCCCCCAGCACTTCTGGGTGTGGTGGAAGTGCTGAGGTCCAGGGCTCCAAAGGCATGGGGGTGCCCCCTGGCGGTGACCACGGGCCCCTAAAGGGTGGAGCTTCAAAGCTCTGTACCCGTGGTCCCCAAAGGAACCAGAGCGGTTGCCCCCACATGGTCTGGGGAAGGCGTAAGCCCTCGTCCGGTCTTCCTAGGCATCCCGGCTAGGTCGCCACCCCAGCCATCTCCGACAATATATATATATATATATATATATATATATATATATATATACCGCGTATACTTTATACATAAAATTTATGTTGTCATACCTTGCATAACTGAATAACCTTTATGGTGCAATAACAATTCAATACATTTATGGTCACTACAGTATTTGGATTTAATAATCTTCATGTGGGAAAAGGCTGACTCTCACAAATAAGTAGAGCCGAATAATGCAGTCAAGGAGGTAGCACATTTCCTCATGTTTGGGTACTTTCCTCTGTGAGTAAGTTCCAAAACTGTCCAAGAGCCCCAGACTTCAGCTGAATGTCATCCTGTAGTGTCAAAATCTCATCCTCCACTGTAGAGGAGTTTTAAGTGAAACAGTGTTGCAATTTTTGATGCGGGTGAATCACCCTCAACATGTTCCCTAAATGGATAGCACTTAAATGTAGCGATTGGCTCAAGTAAAGCTGAGTCTTGAAACTGTCTGTCAAAGTCTGACAGGCAATTTTCAATCTGCTCTGTGTAGCGTATGCTGTCAAGTTGAGCACACGCCTTCCTTCGAGTCTCCAGCTCTGACGCAAGGTTTTGGATGTTTCCCAAATCAAGGCGCTGCAGCTTTGAGGACAGATGTTGCATTTTTCATTTGAAAGCATTAACTGAGCTAATTTTATTGACCATGGTTTTCTCTTTTTCTTGCAGCTGTAAATTAAGCTCATTCAACATGTTGGTCAGATCGTAAAAAAATGCCAAGTCTAGCAGCCATTGATCGTTAATTAAGTTGCTTGTATTTTGCATGTTTAATGACAAGGAGAAACTCCTTTTTCTCCAGCCAGGGGTCTTGAAATCTCAGCAGAAATTTCTCCCTAGCCATCTGTCTCAACGAAGGCATCTTTTATCATCTTGGAAGGACTTCTTATGCTTAATGATCAAGTGACTCACCTGGAATGATGCTTCGATGTGTCTGCCTTTGCTTTTGAATTCAGCCGAGTGAAAAATGACGGCTGTCCAATTAACTGCGATTTTAGTTCCCTCTCTTTTCTCTTTCTCAGATCGCTTTTCGGAAGGAAGTCAGTTTCATAGTTTTTATGAACAGTTCGAAAGTGCCTTTCCACATTTTCCTTCTTTGGAATAGCAATAATAGATTGACAGATCAGAGAAACACACTTCGATTGTGACATTGTGAGAGAAAAAAATCCTCTTCTAATTCCACATAAAGCCCATACCCTCCCCAAACATTTTTTTTTTTAAATCCCTTCTTTAGTCAATATAAATTGTAAGGCTAACTAGATCACAGCCAGAGTTTTGCAATAGCTTGCGCATTTGATCATGCGTGCGGGATGACCATTGTGTTAGAAGAAAAGAGATCTCAGACTGGCCACCCTGTATGTCAAACAAGTGGCAAATGCCATAGGGAGGATATATAGACTAACGTTTTTAAAAAAAATTTTTTAATGCATCACAATCTACCTGCACTACCTTTCCGATCTACCGGTCGATCACGATTGACGTTATGGGCACCCCTGATGTAGATCACTTTGTGTGTGCTGAAATTCCAAATAGAGAAACCTATCCTGAATTATGGTACAAAGTCATTAAACACATGTCTCACAGACCACATTTAAAAGATTCAGCATGTTGGGACTCAAAAGAGAAAAAGTGTTAAAGGAAATTTTCTAAAGCGTTTGTTCAATCAACAGATATGACTAAGGCTGACTTTCCTGATTATCGCCAAAGAGATAATCGTCATGAACAACACACTTATCACGGAAAGAAAGATGGTAAAATTGTGATGATCGATAATTCAATGATTGTACCATAAAACCCGTATTTGCTCAAAAGATTCGATTGTCATATTAATGTTGAGTATTGTGAATCGGTTATGAGTATTAAGTACATCTACATGTACATTCATAAAGGGCACGATAGAGTACGCATAGCTTTATCCAAAAAACAGTCTCGGGACAAAGTTCAAGCATATTTAGATACTTGGTACGTCAGTGCCATGGAAAGCGGGTGGCATTTAATAGAATTGCCAAAGCACGGTCAAAGTCATTCTGTTGAATTATTACCAAATCATTTACCAGGTCAGAATGTGATTCAATTTAAAGAGGGTGAAGAAGCAGGAGCTTTAAAGATAGCACAAAATAGAAATACAAAATTAATGGCTTATGTTGAACTTAATAAAACAGACATAAATGCAAAAGCATATACATATGCGCCAATCCCACAACATTACAGATGGCAGAAACAAAAAGGAGTGTGCATGTGTATATACTGTATGTGCTTATGTTTATATATGTATGTATATATACAGTATGTATATACTGTATATGTCTATGTGTATGTGTATGTGTATATATATGTATTTGTGTATGTGTGTATTTGTATATATATATGTGTGTATATGTATGTGCATATATATATATATATATATATATGTTTATGGATCTAACTAAGCAGTTACTCAGACATTAAAAAGAAAAGCTAATTAATGTTATATGTGATATTTTATTAGATATATAAAAAATAAAAGTTTTGCTGCTAGAGGAATAATTGTTTCCAGTCTCCTTGGGGTGCGTTCAGTCCCTCTTTCACAATGGTGCATAGCACTGGATAGGAACTTTTTAGTGGTTGGCAAAATAAGCACGCATATATATGTGCATGTATATATGTGTACGTGTTGTGAAACGTAACCCGGACACAGACAGATGGACATCGTTTGTTGCACCCAACACATTCGTTTATTTACACAACTATTTACAATTACGTCAGTGCACGTCCCAGTGCCTCCAGCACCGTTCCCCCAAAGTCCAGGCCTCACAGTCTAAATGCCTTTCTGGCCGCCTCCAGTCCTCTCTCCAGCTCCGTCCTTCTTCCACCCGACTTCCGCTACTGAATGAAGGGAGGCAGCCCCTTATATAGGAACCCGGATGGGCTCCAGCTGCTTCCCGGCATTCCTCCACAGACACGCCCCAGTCTGGTGGAAGTGCCGGCTGCGCACCTGGAAGCCCTCCGGGTGTCCCCTGTTTTCTTCCCCCCAGCACTTCCGCCACACCAGGTTTCTCCAGGCACCGGGGCGTTGCCTGGCGGTGGCCATGGGCCCCTACAGGGTTGGGCTTCCAAGCCCTCTACCCGTGGCCCCCAATACAACCAGGGCAGTCGCCCCTTCACGGTCTGGAGGAAGTACAAGCCCTCCTCCGGTCCTCCTGGGCGTCCCAGCTGGGCTCCACCCCCAGCTGAATGCCACAGTGTATATATGTTGTGATGACTGGGGGTGTACAGCTCCCCAAACACCCAATACACCAGACACAGAGGCATAAATCCAGCACCAGACACATTTATTTATAGTGTTGAGCCCTTCTCCCTCACTCCCCACAGCAGTAAACACAGTCCTTTCTTCCTCTTCTGTCCTTCTGTTTCCACTCCTCCACTGACAAGCTTTGTCTGTCTTCCTCCCGACTCTGGCTCATTCTGTGAGGTAGCTGGTTCCTTTTTAAGCCACACCCGGGAAAACTACAGGTGGCTCATTAGGGAGGTCTAGAATTACTCCCAGGTATAGTGGAAGCCCAATATAGGACTCTGCAGCTTCCCCTGGTGGCATTCCTGGAACCCAACATGGCTGAGCCAACCAATACCAAGTCCCATATAGCCCTGTGGGACTCCGAGGGGCCCTTACACTCCAGGGGGGCTGCAAAATAGCAAGTCTCAGGGAGATAATGCCCTTCAAAAGCCATCTCCCCCTGTCCTTCCCTTAAGGAGGTGTCCGGCCAGGTAAAGATGCCGGCTGCCATCCGTTACAATTTGTATATATCTGTATACATATATGTTGTGATAAATAATTGAACCTTGACACAAAAAAGAGGTTTGGGGCAGCCTCCTGTATACTTGAAAGTTGGTTGTGAATGCAAAAAAATGTTGAGAAAATTGTCTTTACAGAGAAAAGTCTAAAACAGAACAGACATTATGGTGTAGACAAGGTGGTTTTTAAAGTCAAAAGGGGGAAATTATGTCATCTGGTGTGGAACCAGAAGAGATGTCTTCTGCGATGGAGCCGAAAGTGACGTCATAGGGTGCAGGTTGAAATTCCCGCATTTGGTCTGCGGGGAAGAAAGAGAAAGGATCAGTGTTCTCTGCCACCCCCTGGTCTGACTGGGAATTACCTTCTTTTGAGCCCTTTAGCTGCCTCCCATGCACAT
The DNA here is from genome assembly GCF_016835505.1 of Polypterus senegalus. Taxonomy (NCBI): domain Eukaryota; kingdom Metazoa; phylum Chordata; class Cladistia; order Polypteriformes; family Polypteridae; genus Polypterus; species Polypterus senegalus. The sequence goes on from NC_053164.1 coordinate 53,432,771, forward strand.
GCATGTGACTATATATTATTACACTTGGGTCACAGATTTGCACAGAAACACAGGAGATTGTAGAGACAGAAACTTACAGTGAACCAAGCCACTGTATTAGGTTCGTAATGTGTAAAATTCTAACATAGTTTGACGTTTAATAGGCTTTTTCTTAACACCTCCCATTATCTGACATTTTCGCTTATCCGACGTACGGCCAGCCCATTTATGTTGGATAAGCGAGACTCTACTGTATATACAGGTATATATATATATATGCAACCCTAATTCCAAACACGTTGGGACACTGTGTAAAATGTGAATAAAAACCGAATGCAATGAATTGCAAATCTCATAAACCCATATTTTATTTACAATAGAACATAGAAAACATATCAAATGTTGAAATTGAGGCACTTTACTATTTCATGAAAAATATTAGTTCATTTTGAATTTGATGGCAGCAACATGTCTCAAAAAAGTTGGGACAGGGCAACAAAAGGCTGGAAACATAAGTGGTACTAAAAAGAAAGAGGTGGAGGAACATTTTGCAACTAATTAGGTTAACTGGCAACTGATCAGTAACATGATTGGGTAGAAAAAGAGCATCATAGAGAAGCAGAGGTTCACAAATCTACAAAAAAACTGCATCTACAAATTGTGGAACAATTTCAGAATAATGTTCCTCAACAAAAAATTGTGATGTCTTTGAAAAACTCATCAAGTATAGTACATATCATCAAAAGATTCAGAGAATCTGGAAAATTTCTTTGTGCGCAAAGTATAAGACCTGAAATTCAAAATTGGATGCCTGTGATCTTTGGATCCTCATGCAGCACTGCATTAAAAAGAGGCCTGATTCTGTTACAGAAATCACTGCATGGGCTCGGGAACACTTCCAGAAAACATTGTCTGTGAACACAGTTCGCCGTGCCATCTACCAATGCAGGTTAAAGCTCAATCATGCAAAGAAAAGCCATATGTGAACATAATCCAGGAACGCCACTGTCTTCTCTGGGCTAAAGATCATTTAAAGTGTACTGAGGCAAAGTGGAAAACTGGTCTGTGGTCAAATGAATAAAAATTTGAAATTCTTTTTGGAAAACATGGACACCGCGTCCTTAGAAATAAAGAGTAGCAGGACCATACTGTTGGTAATTAGCATTAACATCTTTTTCAGGGAAGGCCTTGCATATTTCAGCAAGACAATGCTAAACCACATACTGCATCTATTACAACATCATTGCTTAGCAGTAGAAGAGTCTGGGACCTTTTGCCAGATGAAAACAATATGACAAAGGAGACCCAGAACTGTTGAGCAGCTACAATTCTATATCAGACAAGAATGGGACAACATTCCTCTCCCAAAAGTCCAGGAACTGGTCTCCTCAGTTCCCAGATGTTTACAGGCTCTGTTAAAAGAAGAGGGGATACTACCCAATGATAAACATGGGCCTGTCCCAAATTTTTGAGATGTGTTGCTGCCATCAAATTCATCCATCCATTTTCTAACCCGATGAATCCGAATACAGGGTCACGGGGGTCTGCTGGAGCCAATTCCAGCCAACAAGGCAGGAACCAATCCTGGGCAGGGTGCCAACCCACCACAGGACACACACAAACACACCCACACACCAAGCACACACTAGGGCCAATTTAGAATCGCCAATCCACCTAACCTGCATGTCTTTGGATTGTGGGAGGAAACCGGAGCGCCCGGAGGAAACCCACGCAGACACGGGGAGAACATGCAAACTCCACGTAGGGAGGACCCGGGAACCGAACACGGGTCTCCTAACTGCGAGGCAGCAGCGCTACCACTGCGCCACCGTGCCGCCCCATCAAATTCAAAATGACCTTATTTTTTTCTTACAATGGAACATTTGATATGTTTCCTGTATTCTATTGTGAATACAATATTTGGGTTTCTAAAATTTGCAAATCATTGCATTCTGTTAATATTTTCATTTTACACCGTGCCCCAACTTTTTTGGAGTTGGGCTTAGCATGCAAGCATTCTCCTTGAAAGTCGTTATAATTTTCTGCATGACAAAAGATTTGCACATTTGTACACATGCATGTCCATTCAGCACTCAGGTGTTGTAACATTACATTTCCAAAGTCAAAATAAATCATTTTCTGTATATATTTACCTGAAGATGAAATCTCAAAAGTTTGAGTTTGCATAAATATTTAAACCTCTGTGCTTTGAAAGCTCCAGGTTTACACAAATGACACAAATTTGACAGTCATTTGATCTTAATTAAAAATAACTAGGTACTATTTGTGAGTCCTTTATATCTCTCTGGATATGAAAATCATCCTTTATAAGGACCATAGTCTTTATTGGACAATCACTCAAAAATGAAGACAAAGGAGCATTCTGCTCATGTGAGAAACACAATCTTAGAAATGCACAAGGCAAGAAATGGCTACAAAAATATCAAAGAGTTTGCATGTCCCTTTAAGCACTGTTGGATCCATCATCAGAAAGCATAATGCACATCACTAGACTCTTACTAGAACAGGCCAACCCTCAAAACTAATCATCAGAGTAAGATGTTGACTGGTGTCACACACATGCGACTAGGAGTGAGCTGAGTGGACCAAGTGGAGGTAATTACCCACCAGGCCAGGGGGTGGTGGGGAGCACTAAACCTACCTCTGTTATCTCTGCAGGCCAAATATGGGAAAACCTGCCTGATTCAATGTCACTTCCGAGTTCCGGTGCCCAGATTGAAGTCACTTCCGGCATCCAGACTGGCGTCACTTCCGGTTCTGGTCAGTTGTCATCACTTCTGCCTTTTGCCTTATAAAGCCGCCATCTTTCCTTAACTATTTCGTTCAGTTCAGGACTTAAAACAGTGCACACGAGTGCTGTGTCAAAACCCTTTGGCAGCCAGGAACAATATATGGGTTGCTGTCTCCATAAAACAGGCCTCTATGGGAGGGTAGCAAGAAAGAAGCAATTCCTTAAGAAGGTCCACATAAAATCCTATATGGCATTTGTTACAAAGCATTAGAAAGATCCAGTTAAGATGTGGGAGGTTTAATGGTCAAATGAGACCAATATAGAACTTTTTGGCCAAACCAAAGATATACTGTATGTGTGGCGTAAAACTAAAGTATGGTGGTGGCAGCATCATGCTATGGAGATGCTTTTCATGTGCAGGGACTGGGAATCTTGTCAGAGTTAAAAGGACAATGGATATACACAAATACAGTACAATGTTGCAGGAGAACTTGTTCTGGTCTGCTTTGAACCTATAGCTTGGGAGAAGATTCATCTTTCAACATGACAATATGATCCTAAGCATAAGGTCAAAGCGACACAGAAATGGCTAAGAAACAGAAAGGTGAATGTTTTGGAATGGTCAAGTTAAAGTCCTGATCTTAACCCTATTGAGAATCTGGGGCACTATTGGAAAAATGCTGTCCAGAGGCACCATCCCACCAACCTAGAGGATCTCTAAAACTTCTGCCAAGAACAATGAGGAAGACTCATTCCTGAACAATTTGCAAAACTGGTACATACTTACCCCATACTTAATAGCCTTATAATTATTAAGTATTAACGTATAGGACTTGAATACTTATGCAAACAGTAACTTTGGAGTTTATCTTCTTCAGTAAAATATCTACAGAAAATGGTTATTTTGACTTTGGAAATGTTACAACATTTAGAGTTCACATTAAAAATACTGAATGGATAAAATATGTGTACAAATCTTTTGTCACACAGAAAATGATGTTGACTTTCAAAGGGATTGAGTACTTTTGCATACCACTACATGTATATATATATATGTACATATGTGTATATATATTTATGTGTGTGTGTGTATATGTATACTGTATAGTGAAGGTAAGGGGGTGCCACAGAGCCCCACACCCCAACATGAACACACCAAGACAGTCCTGGGTTCAAATAAATGGGTGTTTATTATATGAACACCTCACAAAAAACACCAAGCACAATTTACTTCTCCTCGAAGAAACTCTCCTCTCTTCACCACACTCCATCCTCCAGTTGAGTGTTTCTTGTCCTCCTCCCATCTTCAACTCTCTTGGACAAGTAAGTGCGGTCCCTTTTATTGAGGACCCAGGAGTACTTCCCGTGCCAGAGCTGTTGCTTATTGGAAGTACTTCTGGAAAACATGGAAGTCCCATATAACAGGGAGTACATCTCTCTGCAATGCCCTCTTGTGCCCTTTTATCCTTACCAGGGAAGATGCTATGCACAAGTACGGTTGGGGCACCTGTCCAATTATCTGGGGCTTCCCGCCTGCTAAGGAACCATCTTCTCCTCTGGCTGGGATGTACGTTCTGTGTGCTCGGCGTGTCCTGTCCATCTCATATGCCACCTACAAAATATTCATAGATCTGAATCACAGTCTGATTACTTGGATAGTTACCTACCAGGTAACTTTTGAGGTTTGTCAGCCAGTCAGCAAACATCTGCCATGTCCTCTCAGTTGAGAGAAGCAGATCATAGATTTGTGATACAGTATCTGCCAAATAATACAAAGAGTCCACATATTTCACCCAAATTGGGGAAAATTGGGGTGAAAATCTCAGACCTATGAATATAATACCTCTGAGGTTTGATCCCCGTATGGGGAAGCAAAGGTGTGTACAACTGATGAGCCCAAACCCTATTAGGGCAAGTACTGTATCACATATATATTGTTGAAAAGAGGATGGCTCCTTACCCGGATGGGAGGCTTCAAGTAGGCAGATGGGCATCCTGGCCACGAGAGAGGAAGGAGCCAGACTCAGAAGAGATGGACAGAAAGGACGGACGGACAACCCACCAGAAGAAGATGTCTCTGGGAACTCTTTATTCCCTCATGACGGAAGATAGCAACAGCCCTCTGTATCGGCGCCCATTTGGGAACCATCAGGGAATGCTGGGAGATGTAGGCTGGCAAAACAGCCCTACTGGGGACCATGGGTGCTGCAAGGGGGCATTGTCGGGAGATGTGATCCCCAATCTATGAGACTTTCATATAACTCGGAAAGTACTTCCATCCGGCAGTGGCCCTGGCAATGGAAGTGTTCCCGGGTCTTTAATTAAAGGGACCACACTCCCTTATCCAGGGGAGTCAGAGCTGGGAGGACATGGAGCAACACTAGACTGGAGGAGGGCAGGGCAGTGCAGTGGTGAGAGGAGAGAGTATTTTGGAGAGAGAAAACCTGTGATTTGTGCTTGTGCTACTTTTGGAGGTATTTTTGGTAATAAACCTTCCATTATTTGATTCTGGGAGTGTGCTGGTGTGTTTGGGGTTTGGAGCTCGCTGACAGCCTGGTTAAAATACACACACACACACTGTAACAACCCAACAAAACAAAAAGAATGTTATGGTAAGAAAGTAAAAAAGAAAGTTAAGGTACAGAATAGTTAGACTCAACTTGTGATCTTACTGATTCTTAAGTTGAAGTTCTTTGTAGAATGGACAATTGCCACAGGTTGCCCGACAAGAGCAGTTAGAAAGAGATGATGTCCCAAATACTTAAATTAATAATCATATACAGTATTTAGGAAGTTGTTTACACTAAAGCTAGAAGATGCTGATTATTATTATGAAGTATGATAAATGAACTATGATGCATCATCATAGTTCATTTATCATACTTCATAATAATAATAATCATCTTATATATTGTGAACGATAGGGGGCGCTCTCGCTCCCTTGAACCCCTGTCCACGACTCCAGACACCAGGTAAAAGTCCAAATGTTGACTTTATTTTTCTTCCACAGTGCACAAAGCACACTCTCCACCACAATACTCATATAAATCACAATAATAACAAATAATCAATCCTCCAGCTCCCAGACGCGTTGCCACCCTTCCACCCAGCTCAGCTCATTGTCTGGGAGTTCCCATAGTCCTTTTATACTCCCTGACCCGGAGTTTTTCTGCACAACAGTCCACAAGTCCTTATTCCTTCCGGGTCAGGGTAAATAGTCCTTTTCTTCAACCCAGAAGTCCGTTGCTCTTCCTATGACGAACCTCCGGGTCACAGGGCACGAAGAAGCCCTCGGTCCTCCCTGCAGCTCCCTCCTGTGGCCCCCACGGCATCCAGCAGGGCTTTGCATAAAAACTCCATTGTCCATGATGCCCTGCTGGTCTATAATATATATATATTTTTTTTATAAAAAGAATCCTGTGACAATATGAGATTTTTCTCCTGCGACGAGACGTGATCTTTGGAAGAGAGATCTTTTGAAGAGAGACAGAGAGATACTTTTGGTTTTTTGGTGGAGCAACTGCTATTCCTTGGAGTGCGGTCTGTCCTCCTCTTGTAGTGCTGGGGGGTTGGGGGGGTTTGGGAGTTAGGTGAGCAAAGTGCACATCATGTGGCATGGCAGCAGCAGCAAACCAGCAGGTGATAGAGCAAAGAGGAGGTTAAAAAAAAACTGTATTTGTTTCCCATTTTAACACCGTTTAAGAGGGGTTTCGGAGGAGAGACCATGTCTCCTCGGGGTTTGTCCAGACCCCTCTAGCGTGGGGGGGAAAAGGGTACGCGAGCAGGGAGCAGAGCCCCCTAGTATATATATATATATACTAGCAGAATACCCGCGCTTTGCAGCGGAGAAGTAATGTGTTAAAGAAGTTATGAAAAAGAAAAGGAAACATTTTAAAAATAGCGTAACATGATTGGGAAAGTAATTGTTTTGTGTATTTGGTGGCAGCGTCACGAAGTTGTTTCCGCCTAGCTGCATCAGAAAATGTACCACGATGTCTGACATGCCTCCTTTATACTGTTTTCTCACAGCTTGGATTGACGCTGTCATAATGGGTTTGAGTCTATATATATATATATATACATACATATACATACATATCTTCATATCTATATACATATATACATATCTACATATACACATATACATACCTATCTACATCATATATACACACACATACATACATACATACACTCACACAAATTATATATGTATGTATGTATGTGTGTATATATATATATATATATATATATATATATATACACACATACACACAGGTATATATATGTGTATATATATGTATGTGTCTATATGTGTGTGTATAGCTTTGGTCACTGAGTGCAAGGGAAAAATAATAAAATGTAGTCTATAAGTTATTAAACAGTAAAACATTAACGTGTTAAGAAGTACAGGTACATTGAGCACTACTGGAGTGGTTGCGGGTAAACTACATTTTAAAGACGGTGTAACACAACAGTTAAGTAGTACTAACAGTAGCTAAAATGTATATGGATCATCTCTCGGTAGTAGATCCCTTTTGAAAGGCGCTACACGACGGCTGTGGTATAGAAATTACATTTTCTATGTGAACGTCCAAATTTCTGTCTCTGGTAATGTGCCTTACCGGCATTTAAAGAAAATTAGTTTTGTGTCCTCTGCAGTGTTAAAAGAGAAAGGCTTTGGTTTAGGAGAAAAGGAAAAAAGGTGTAAAGAATGGAAAGTTGCCTTTTTCTTTTATATAGTGTAGAGAGATGTTTTCGCTGACGATATGAGCGCCTTTTGGGGACAGTCGCGGTGGGTCTTGTGTAGACTGGTGAGACGTCCCAGCCATTAATCGGCTGTGATGGTACTGTCAGTCATCCGATCTTGTGCGTGTCTTTATAATCAGAGCTGACGACCTCATAATCGTACACGTGCAAAAGAAAGTGTGAAGCGCCTTAATATTATTTTGCCGCGGTGTAGTAAAAGGGTCCCGTGTTTGCACTTGTCTGGGCTATAGCTCAGGGGGAGGATGAAAAAAATTAAAAGTGCTCACTTTGACTTAAGGCAGCTTCACTTGAAATCACTTTGTGATTTTGCATGGGTAAAAACGTCTGCTGGATTCTTCTTTAACTCTTCTGCTTTCTATATCTTCTGCATTGCATTCAGGTCTTTCAAGTTATCCTGATGTTTTGTCTCATAGTGCCGTTTTAGATTAAATTCTGTAATTACAGCCACATTAGCTCCACAAATGAGACACACGGGTTTACTGGCAATGTCAGTAAACATATACTCAGCCTCCCATCGGTTTTTTAGGGCTCTATTTTCAGAATCAACTTTTCTCTTCGGCATCGTGTGGACTAACTTCGTAATAACTTGCAGCATCATAAGCTAGACTTGATTAACGCGGTAAGTGTTCGGCAAGGCAGCTGAAGCGCTGCATTATGGGATCTGTAGTTCATTGTGTTACCAGTGCTTCATATCCCCGGGCCATTAATAACAATAATATACAACTCTCGTTTATATCCTGCGTCCTCTCATTAAACTTGTATCCCGCACTACCCGTGGGCATGACAAACGTCAGCGGCAGCCTGTCTATGAACTTAATTTAAATTTTATGTTTACACCGTGCTTTGTTTCCGAAGTAGCAGCACTCATGAATATGGTTGTATATATGTCATTCGCTCGCTTCCTATTGTTTCGCTGCCTTCTCAATTATATAATGCATGTTTTCTAAAGCGCTTTTTGGAGCTCTTCCTGGTTTTCTACTAAAGCGCTTTTTGGAGCTCTTCCTGGTTTTCTACGTACTGCGTTAAAAGTCAGTTCACGTGATTACGTGGGAGGCGTGATGATGTCACACGAAACTCCGCCCCCACGTCTTTCGAGCTCGACTCCATTACAGTAAATGGAGAAAAATAACTTCCAGTTATGACCATTACGCGTAGAATTTCGAAATGAAACCTGCCCAACTTTTGTAAGGAAGCTGTAAGGAATAAGCCTGCCAAATTTCAGCTTTCTACCTACATGGGAAGTTGGAGAATTAGTGATGAGTCAGTGAGTCAGTCAGTGAGTCAGTCAGTCAGTCAGTCAGTCAGTCAGTGAGGGCTTTGCCTTTTATTATTATAGATATATATATATATATATATATATATATATATATATATATATATATATATATATTGTAACAAGAATGAGTCAGAGACATCATAAAGAGTTGGGGCAGCCACCCATATAATATTTTCTCGGCTGCAAAAATCACTTTTTATGGTAGCACAATGTGCCTACAACAGAGTCCAAAACAGAACTGCCTGTACTTAGGCAAGATGGCAGTTTTAAAGGACCGGAGGGGAAATTACGTCATCAGTGCAGGAACTGGGAGTGGCGTCCTCTTGCCCGGAAGTGACGTCATCATCAGGGCCGGTAACAGGCGGGATTTCTTGGGAAAGGTCTGCAAGGGACTAAATGAGACAGTCAGTACATTCCGCCGCCCCCTGGCCTGGTGTACAGTTACTATTGTTTAGGCCCTTAAGCTGTTTCCCATGTGCATGTGTGTGACAATATATATATATATATATATCCTAGGGAGCTGAGCCCCCAACTCACTTCGCTTGCCCACCCCACTACTCCCACCCCGAGGGATGCGCTTCATGTTAGCCACTTCGTGTCTCTGCCGCTCGCGTTGTGAAGGGGGGGTGAATGAACACACGCTAAAGACGGATCAGCTGCTGGGATGCTGCTAGCTGCTACCGAACTGCGTGATCTGCATGTCGTGCTGCGCAACAATCATTTAAAACCCTGTACAGCAGTTGTCCTTTTGTCTCACTTCCTTGTGTCATGGGATGTTAAAGTGTCTCGGAGAAATTATTTGTAAGTAGGGCGTGACATGACTCATGGGAATTCAAAGTGCCTCTCCAAGATGATCACGTCTCAACCCAATGTTTTTTTATAGAATATATAGATATATATATCTTATATATAAACGTCTACAAGTGGAAGTGTGTATCTGTTTGTCTGGCCCAGAAGTGCAAGGCTACAGCATGAAGCTCAAAGAAAGCGACTGTCGCCAAAGCGAAACTGCTGAGAAAAGAGAGAAACTCGCTTAGCAGCTAATACACAATAGACTAGCACATCGGCAAAATGTTATCCCTTTTACTTTTCCTCCCACCGCTAATACACAAGCAAATCGAGGATATTGGCAAAATGAAAACTCCTAGAAGAGAGATGCCCATAGTAGTTCCTTTCAATTACCTGACATCTCTTCATTTCAATTTTTTTTGATGATTTCAATAGTTTTTAGGATCCCTGGCATTTTACATCACAGGCTTACATGGTCTTATGTACAGTCCCTGACAAAAGTCTTGTCGCTTGTGTACAAATTGACCTGAAGTGCCGCTAAAATATATTTCTAATCAAGATTTTGTTACAAGAAATGGGTCATTTTAATCCCATCAGCTTTTGTAATAATGTTTCAGTGCAAAATGAAACTGACAAATAATATTCACAGCTTGGTAAAGCCCATTGAGTCAATTTTTGGCAAGACATAAGTGTTGTCGCCTTGTCATATGAGCTTCACCTGTGACTAATAATGGATCAATTAGGTCTCAGGTGTGTATAAAAAGAACCCCAGTACACTAGACCTTCACATCAACTGCAACTAGACCTCTGCAAACATGCTTAAGATTCACCCTGAGACTAAAGTGTTGAAGAGGCTGAAGACTAAATCCACTGCTGATGTGGCAAACACCTTCAATGTGTCTCAGCGTCAAGTTCAGAGGATAAAACCAGAACAGTTTGTCAGATTCTGTCTCAAAATGGCCTCCATGGTCAAATCAGTGCCCATAAGCCAGCACTAAACAAAAGACAATTGAAAAACTGTGTGGCATTTGCCAAGGCCCACAGCCTGCTAAAAGGATGAACACTGGAAAAGTGGCAGAAGGTGGATTTTTCAGATGAATCTTCTGTTGAATTACACCACAGTCACCGCAAATATTGCAGGAGACCTACTGGAACCCGCATGGAGCCGAGATTTACCCAGAAAACAGTGAAGTTTGGTGGAGGCAAAATCATGGTCTGAAGTTACATCCAGTATGGGGGTATGCGAGGGATCTGCAGGGTGGAAGGCAACATCAATAGTCTAAAACACCAAGAAATCTTAGCTACTTTTTATATTCCCAACCATAAAAAAGTCCAAATTCTGCAGCAGGATGGTGCTCCATCGCATACTTCCATCTCCACATCAAAGTTCCTTAAAACGAAGAAGATCAAGATGCTCCAGGATTGGCCAGCCCAGTCACCAGACATGAACATCATTGAGCATATGTGGGGTAGGATGAAAGAGGAAGCATGGAAGACGAAACCAAAGAATATTGATGAACTCTGGGAGGCATGCAAGACTGTTTTCTTTGCTATTCCTGATGACTTCATCAATCAATTGTATGAATCCTTGCCAAACCGCATGGATGCTGTTTTTCAAGCTCATGGAAGTCATACAAGATATTAAATTTGGATCTCACAGCACCACTACTTAATTTGCTGACATATTTTTGGATTTGCAGTAAAGTTGTTCATTTTCTGAATAGGCGACAAAACTTTTGTCTTGCCCAAATTTGACCTTTCCGTCTTGATTAAATGATAAATCTTTTTTCAGTGAAACTAATTTATTTCAGTGCATTAAACATCATTTGGGAGGGCTTTAGCTTTTCATATGAGCTATTTCTAACACCAGTTGATTAATTAAAAGTCAGGTTAATAGCAGGAGTTTTTACAAAATAGAGAAGCGACAAGACTTTTTGTCACGGACTGTATATATACTGCTCAAAAACATTAAAGGAACACTTTTTAATCACAGTATAGCATCAAGTCAATGAAACTTGTGGGATATTGATCTGGGGCCTCATGTATAAATGGTGCATATGCACAAAAGTGTTGTGTAAGAACGTTTCCATGTTCAAATGGGATATATAAAACCTAAACTTGGCATAAAGCTACGCACATTTCCACGGTAGCTCATTCCCTGGCATACACAAGTTCTGCCCTCGGTTTTGCAGATTGGCGGTACCCAGCGCCAAAGAGGTGCTACTGTTCCTGTGTGGTTACCCTTTCTTTTTTAGATCCACATCCCTGACGCGGCTTTATAAATACACTGAAATTTACCGCATATTGTTTATTAATTTAATGCATCTGATTGTAATTAACCTGTAACAATATAATGGTCCACGGAATGATCAAACTATTCTAAATACAATAGCTGCTTTAGCATTGTTACTCTCACTGCATCTTCTTCTTTCAGCTGCTCCCGCTAAGGGTTGCCACAGTCGATCATCTTTTTCCATATTACTCTCACTGCACCACTCGTAGTATTTATATCACTGTATCTGAGTGGGAAATCACAGCTGTACAACAGCTGACTGGAAAGAGAATTATTGGGATACAGCATCAAGCACATGCTGCCTCCGCCATGCTCTCTATTGAACTGCTCTGACAGGGCAAATGCTTCAGAGCCTTTCCTCACGGTTCAGAAACGGTTTCATCCCAAGAACTATAAACGCACTCAATCAGTACATCAAGTGCTTCTTGTAGAACTGTTTGTACTTATTAGTACAATCACCTCACTGTAAACTTGCAATACAGTTATAATATTACACAACCTGAGCCACTTTATAAAGCACGTACTTACATATAATGACAATATTATTTTTAAGATGAAATGCAGCAAATTATGTTTATTATATTATACAGATAAAACTTTAACTTCATTTAAATGTATAAACATGTGTGGACACAGTGCTGCAGCGCTAGCGAGGCGCTGGCGCTCCATTCACAGATTGTTCCTGCCTCGCGTTGTATTCTTGCTGGGACTGGCGTGACAAGGGAAGGATAGAATAATTAAACACGTACTACAATGATATTTCAATGTTCCTTAAAAGTTTTGAAAAATCAGCGTTCTAAGCTTACAGATGGATTAACGTCTATTACAGACTGATTGTGTGACGATTGGGTATTTGGAGGAAGAACAGTAAGGACAGGAATTGGGGGTTAGTACGTTTGAAAGAGACAGTACTGCTACAATAAAGTATTTCATCGAAGGTCATGCATGGTGCAGCAAGCATCTTGCATGAGGCAGGAGCAATCTCTGCACCACCGTGTTCCAATGTTTAATAACATGCTTTAACTCCTATCATCATGAAAATGATATCACATATACATCTCAGTATTTTAATTATTCATAGAGCTGTAATATCACAAATGTAATGGATTCTGTGTCCTGTCATAGGAAGAGAAAGCCCGGAAGCACATAGTGATTCACACACATAGAGCACATAGAAGATCAAATACAAAACAAAGCATTTAACATGCTACTTTTGTTATGATGAGATTTGAGAAACAAGTAAATTAAACGATTTTAAGTTTATGATGTTCTACTTTAATGACAAAATAAACTACGTGATTAAAGTTGAAATTTTGAGATTAAAGTTGACATTTTGTGCTTTTTCCCCACTGTGTGCCGTTTTTTTTCTTTGTACCCTAATAAGCTTTCATATGATACTCAGACGGTGGGCTAAGACTCGCCTTTTCATGTCGACTTTGATATGTGACAAATTCTATTTTATTTCGGGCACTGTGCGACTTTGTGAACTTGAGCTTTCGAGTTTCTCCGACACAGTATGTCACTTGATCGACTTCCTTTTGTTGTTTATATCACTGTTTAAACAAACAAATAGTAAGTTTTTCCTTGTCTTCACTTGGTATTCACTGAAATTCTTCTATTTCCCCGGTGCTTTTGCCATTGCCTTTTCACAGAACGCTGAGCTTAAGGGCTATTTATATTGATTTGCATATTCAAAGAGGCATAATTCTGGGAGGAGTTGGGGCAGGACAGCAGGCGCGTGCACGTGCGTTACTTTTCACTCTGACCGGGATTTATGGATCGGAAGAACGTGGAAGTTGGTGAACGCACAGATTTATGCATCTGGATTTTTTGTGCATAGGCACATTTTCGATTTTATCCACACATCATGTTATAGTGTGAATTCTATGCTCAGCGTTATGCATGAGGCCCCTGGTCAGTTAAGTAGCAGAGGGTTTGTTAATCAGTTTCACCTGCTTTGGTGTTAATGAAATTAACAACAGGTGCACTAGGGGGCAACAATGAGACGACCCCAAAACATGAATGGTTTAATAGGTGGAGGCCACTGACGTTTTTCCCTTCTCATCTTTTCTGGCTGTTTTTTCACTAGTTTTGCATTTGGCTATAGTCAGTGTTACTACTGGTAGCATGAGGCGATACCTGGACCCTACAGAGACTGCACAGGTAGTCTAACATATTCAAGATGCCAGAAGGTTTGCTGTGTCTCCCAGCACAGTCTGAAGGGCATAGAGGAGATTCCAGGAGACAGACAGTTAAATCTTGGAGAGCTGGACAGGGCTGTAGAAGGTCCTCAAACCATCAGCAGGACTGGTATCTGCTCCTTTGGTCAAGGAGGAACCGTGTGAGCACTGGCAGAGCCCTACAAAATAACCTCCAGCAGGTCACTGGTGTGAATGTCTCTGTCCAAACAATCAGAAACAGACTTCATGAGGGTGGCCTGAGAGCCCAATGTCCTCTAGTAGGCCCGGTGCTCACTGCCCAGAACCATGGAGCTTGATTGGTATTTTCCACAGAATAACAGAATTGGCAGGTCTACCACTGGTGCCATGTGCTTTTCACAGATGAGAGCAGGTTCACCCTGAGCACATGTGACAGACGTGAAAGGGTCTGGAGAAGCCATGGAGAATGTTATGCCGCCTGTACCATCGTTCAGCGTGACCGGTTTGGTGATGGGTTAGTGATGGTCTGGGGAGGCATATCCATGGAGGGAAGCACAGACCTCTACAGGCTAGACAACACGACCTTGACTGCCATTAGGCATCAGGATGAAATCCTTGGACCCATTGTCAGACCCTATACTGTGCAGTGGGTCCTGGGTTCTTCCTGGTGCACAACAATGCCCGGCCTCATGTGGTGAGAGTATGCAGGCAGTTCCTGGAGGATGAAGGAATTGGAACAGGCATGCACATAAGCACATGGGGGCCATACAAACCACTGACTACGTTTTTGAGTTGCTGCAATGAAATTTCAGCAAAATGGACTTACCTGCCGCATCATTTTTTCACTTTGATTTTCGGGGTGTCTTTGAATTCAGCCATCTGTAGGTTAATAATTTTCATCAATTGATGTGTTATTCTTTCATTCCTAACACATTACCCAGTCCATATTAGTATAGATATCCAGCATGATTTTTCCCATTGAGGCCTTATGTGTTGCCAAAGTGTTCCATTAATTTTTTTGAGCACTTTATATAAATATATATGTATGTATGTTTGTGTTTGTATTTATATATATATGTGTTATATGGAAATCTACAAAGGGAGCAAATGCCAGAGAACTGGCTGAAATGTGGCTATCCAATGAAAATGACATTAACAGACATTTGGAAATGAACACAGCATGTACATGGTTGAAAAGAAGAACATGCAAATAATAAACTAATAAGACTTTATGCGTAACACCATCCAAAGTCAACGTCATCAATCCCCCACCCCCACATCCGCCTGCCCTCCCCCCTTTGCTGTATACTGCCTTGGATTCCTGCAAGTCTAATCATTTTCCTATGATGATATTTCCTGGTTGGAATCAAAAGCATTGGAAGTAAAAACTATTTTAAGATATTTATGGATTTCTAGCTGCAAATATGCAAACTGTATCATAGACCTTTGCCTCTTTACGTACATATATATATATATATAAGCTGTGTAAGCTCATGCTGTAAAAAGCCCAGGCTCCTAGTAACTGTTGAAATCGTCAGAAAAAAACTGAAATGCCGAGTCAGTGGTTTCCTTTTGCGGACGTGCTCACTCCCTTTGTCTATCAGCGGGTAAGCGAGTTTGCCTCCGATCACTAACTTGGGGCCGCCTTACCAGTTCAAAGAGCTGCATTGCTGTAGCCTCGCACTTCCGGACCGGACAGACAGACACACACATTTCCACACATAGATGTTTATATATAAGATATATATGTATGTGTGTGTGTGTGTGTGTGTGTGTGTGCGTGTGTGTGTTTGTGGTTTCTTTATTTTTCTTGATAATAATACAAATACAGTATAATGGTTTGAGGACTGCTTGTAGTGTCATATTGCTCTTATTCTTAGATAAAAGTTTGTTCAGAAGGCCCTTGTTCATTTGTTAACCTCATCGTCAACAATTTATTATCACAAACATTTCATTCCATGCCTTGTAGTGTCACACACTTCTGTGTTCACCTGTATGTCACTTTACAGATTGATGAGCCTGTGTTGTTAAACAGAATGTCATGCTCATGTTCTGCAGGGAATGCACTGTGCAACCAACTGGCCCCCTTGCTTTTCCAGTGTGCACATAATAGTATGATGAAAATGCTGACAGCCCTGCCATGTGTCCTATGTACTAGCTCTCTGCACAACTGGCATCAGCCAAGGACTCAGGTCATTTGCATATGTTTATGTGATATATATATATATATATATATATATATATATATATATATATATATATATATATATATATATATATTGTCACAAGAACGAGACATGGACAGATAAAGAGTTGGGGCAGCCACCTGTATAATGTAGTATCCTGGCTGCAAAAGGTCGTTTTACCAAAACAATCAGCACTGAAGTGCATTCAACTGAGTCCAGAACAAGACTGAGGAAACAAAGGAAAAGGGGCAGGTTTTAAAGGGGAAGACAGGAAGTGAGGTCATATGGATCTGGCACGTGGTCTTCCACCATTGGTTCATAGGCGGACGTGACATCAGAGGGACTGGAGCTGGTGTGGCCAACTTCCATTGGCTCAGTCCCGGAAGTGATGTCAGGAGAGCCAGGTGAAATCCCCCGGAAATGGTCTACAGGCAAGGGAGAAAAAGAGTCAGTGCACTCTGCCACACCCCGGCATGCCTCCAAACTGCCTTCACTCAAGCCCTTTAGCTGCCTCCCATGCGCACGTGTGTGACAATATATATATATATATATTATGTCCAATTAATTTAACAGTTTGTTTTATATTGTCTAATTTGTTTAATGCAGTTGTTCAATTTGTATGATAGGGTATTCAGCCAGAGTATCTGGACCAGCTGATAGTCAGGAAACCAAAAGTGTCTGGCAAGAGTATCGACACTCTACAAAGCATGCACATTGTCATTTGTCTGTGTTAATTATGGTGGTGTTTTATATTTTGCTGATTGCATAATATGCATATCACATTAAAACTTTTTTGTATTTAAAGGTTGAAGTTTTTTTTTATAAATGTCCATGTATTATTCTGTCTAGCGGTTAACTGCCATTTGACTATTTCAGGACCCCTCTCTGGTGTGGCAGTGATTTCTGTTGCTGAATCATTAAGAGACATTACTAAAGCCCATGATTTACACTGTTTTGCATGGGCTATCAGAACCGTATCTCATTGAGTCAAGGTTTGGACCAGTACCTCATGGCTCAGTACTAGTCATACCAGTGCACACCTGTTGCAACCAGAAGGAACAAACAACATGTAAGTGCTCCAGAGTTTAAGAAACTCCCTATGCCGTGAATTAAACGGTAGATTCAAGTCAGTGAAAATGAGCTAAAATCAGAGGCTGACAGTTATTATCTGATTGATCTAAGGAAACTGAATGTAATGTGGTATACAACACAAAATGGAGAGAAAAACAGTTTAATCTCTGCAGTTCACAAATATGTGTTATCAATCACAATGTCACTGTACAAAGGGGGATGCATCACAGGAAGTGGGTTGTGCGATGGTTAATGTTCACATCTAATTGTGTCAGTGCAGACATTGACATATACGGTAAGAAATAGATAAAGTACAGATAAAGTAACAAACTAAATCTTAATATGGCTTGGAGTTGGCAATATATTTTGCAAACGGTCTTGAATGAGGACTTTAGCACGCCTGTAAAGCATTTGCTGGCAATCGCTTTCTTCTTCCTTACTGAATTCATTTTAGATAAGGAGATTTATATTTGTGCAAATGAATTGTGGTTAAAATGGACTTTGTTTGTATTATGCATCTTAATTCCACCACTAATATATTTATTCTGGATTGAAGCCTGCAAGGTGTATAAGAAAATGACAGAACGTAATGAAGACAGTAGTGGACATTCCGAAAACTATAATGAAAGTAATGAACGTAGTAACAATGATGAAAAGTGCTGCTTTTCAAAAAAATGTGAAGCATTTCTAAATCTGTTTTTCCTAGTTTTACTTTGGTGGTCTGTTTTGCTGCTAGATGGAAAGTATATACAGTGTGTATGTAGCACATCTAATGAAACGACAACTTTGGGTAACATGAAAGGAAATCCATGCAGCGAGAGGTGTAAAGGTGTGTCTCAGGTAAGGCCAACTATGATTTTCAATGTTTTTTTTCTTTTTTACCTCAAAATCTAATTTAACTTTTTTAATTTTAATTTTGGGGTAAATATGTTTAGTATTTCTGTAAAAATTGCAGTCTTTCACTTTTGAAGAAAATTTTTTCCATGACTATGCCTTATAGAAACCTTCATAGTTTCATGTTGTATTGCAAAATACATTATTATCCATCCTGCTATATCCTAACTACAGGGTCACGGGAGCCAATCCCAGCCAACACAGGGCATAAGGCAGGAAACAAACCCCAGGCGGGGTGCCAGCCCACACACATCAAGCACACACTAGGTACAATTAGGATCGCCAATGCACCTAACCTGCATGTCTTTGGAATGTGGGAGGAAACCCACGCAGACAACATGCAAACTCCATGCAGGGAGGACCCGGGAAGCGAACCCAGGTCTCCTTACTGTGAGGCAGCAACACTACCACTGCGCCATCCAATACATTTTTGTTTGAAACATAAAATGTTTTTATACCTAAAAGTTGTTAGTTCTATATGGCAGTTAATTAAATTATAATGTTTACCCACAAAACAACCTTTCTTGTTGCCACTAAGAGACAGTGTATGACATTTTCTGAACAAGTTCTTTTAATTTTAGAGGTGCTATTGTCTTTTACAGCATGCAAAATGCAAAAAATGCTCTCCTTTTCTCAGATGTGTACATTTTGAGCTGCAAAATGTGAAATCACTTGTTTAATTGACAGATATTTAGACTAAATGGCAAATGCCTCTGCTAAATGTTAATGTCCACCTTAAATGGTAAATATACAAATTAAATGGATAAATGTCCCAAAAATGTTAAATACCTAAATGGTTAAATGTTGCATTTTAATACCTACATATCACACTTAAATGATAAATCACCATTAATCACTTTTAATGGCTAAATATCACACTTAAATAATGAAAGTCCAACTTAAATGGCTATATGTACAACTTAAATAATTACATATTGCACTGAAATAGATAAATATCCCATTTAAATGTTAAAGACTGTCTGCTATTTTTTTTTATATAAATAGCAAGTTTATTGTGTTAATGTTGCATATGGCACACAAAGATTTACCTTTTTTAAAAATCCTCATACTAAAAGCTGAACCTGAGAAGTAGAGTTTAAATGGATCAACAGTATGGAGTAAAGAGGGACTGTGGAAGTGACAGACAGGTACCAGCAAGAGTGAAAGGGAAGGTCTACAGGACAGTAGTGAGGCCAGCTATGGCTTATATGGGTTGGAGATGGTGGCACTGACCAGAAAGCAGGAGACAGAGCTGGAGGTAGCAGAGTAAAAGATGCTAAGATTTGCATTGGGTGTGACGAAGATGGACAGGATTAGGAACGAGTACATTAGAGGGTTAGCTCAAGTTGGACAGGTTGGAGACAAAGACAGAGAGGCGAGATTGCGTTGATTTGGACATGTGCAGAGGAGAGATGCCGAGTATATTGGGTGAAGAATGCTAAGGATAGAGCTGCCAGGCAAGCTGCCACAGTTATTTCATGGCTTTTGCATTCATTTTGTTGATATCTATTATGAATTTGCAAAATGAATAAAAATTAATTCATCTTACAGAGGCTATCTTATAGCCAGGAATAGCACTACAATCAGAACTAGCATTGTGACACCCATTTCCCAAAGATGTTTTCAATGGAATCATCACTGCTGAATGTGTCTCTTACGAAATTACACATAAGAGGCATGACATTTTGTAAAACACGTAGAACCAGTTTCTGTATTTCACATTTCTTTAAAAAGTATCAAATTTGTGTCCTGAGTGAAAATTATAGCAAACTGACATGGAAGAAAAAATTGTGAAAGTTTTTGGTAGCTTAGAATTTAACCTGCCATCTTAAAGAGTGGTTACAATAATGATAAATTGTGCCATTATAATTTTTTTTTTAACTTTGCACACTCAAAAATTGTAACCATGTAAATTATACTTAGGCCCTTGAACTAAAGTGACTAGCTTAACATCATCAAAAAGTCCATGAAAATCGAATTATAATGATTAGCTGTAACATTTACCCATGATTATTCTTTACCCTATCACTTCTAATCTGTATAAATAACACAATAATATTATCCCATGAATGCACAGCAATTGGAGAAGCTGCATGAGACGTTTTTTAGTGTGGCATGAGAAGGAGCAAATGTGAAGAACATTATAATCAAGTCATCGATGTTGCCCATAAAACAGAGGGTGGGATTTTAACAAAAGGCCTTACACTGTGTAAACACATTTCAGAAATGTTTATACTTTTAATTAAATCAGTCTTCAGCAGTGCATCAATAGTTGCAGTCCTGTTTAAATTGACATTGCCATGTCTATGTCTCCTATTTTATTTATTATTGCTGGATTATTATCTACATGCTGCAGCCTTTCATTTTTGACTCCAATGTTTATGACAGGTGCTCCGTTTTACTCATTACTTCTCTAGAATTTACATTGTTTCCCTTCTGGTATATTTCAAGGCACATATAAGTATTCTATTACACTCTTAAAGAATTTTAATCTTCCAAACGTAATTCCATTTTTGCTTCTTTTTAACAACTTTATGTACTATAGTTTCTTGCGATGTGTAACTGATGGTTCTTCTTTGTCAGACTAAATACTGAAAATTTTTCTTTTACTGTTATTTTTTAACAGAAACTACATGAATTATTGTAGATCAAGGCAGAATGAATAAGAAAACATTAATCTGGCATTAAAATTTTAAGTATTTTTAATTTTATTTTTTGTATTTTTCAAACAGGTCTCTGGATATTGTTTAATGTTTCTCTTATCGATTGCTATGCTTATATACATTTGCATAAAAGTCAAGAATCACAAAAATCCATTGGACACTCAAGATGAACAGGGAGAACTGAACTGTTCTTCAGGAGATAGACCTAGAATGGTAAGATCAATTTGTTTTAATAAACTTTAATTAAGATAATTATTTCTTTAAATAGTTAAAAATCTTAATAACGTTATCATTTAAAACAGCAAAACAATTAAAGAAAGAAGTACTAAACCATATACATTACACTCAGGTTTAGAAATTCAAATTGAATACATTAACTACACTGTCTTATATGAATTATATAATAGTATATGGTGAACGTTAAGTGGTACTCTGCAAACCTAGAGAGATGACCACAGAATAAATCCAAACAATAATGTTGGATACTTTTTTTTCAAAATTAGGAAAAACTTACAAGAGGGTGTTTGGTCTGAGTTTACACCTAAGAAGTCTACCATCGACCGCATCCTGGCACTGAGGGTTCTCATAGAGCACAAACACGAATATCGGCAGAGTTTCTTTGCAGCCTTTGTCAATTTTCGCAAAGCATTCAACTCAGTTGATCGTGCTGCGCTGTGGGACATCCTGAGGGTTCGCAGGATCCCCTCAAGGTTGCTGGATATCATGGCCTGTATATTGGTACTGTGAGTGCTGTGCAGAGTGGAGGCAGGACCTCTGCGTTTTTCCCAGTTGATTCTGGGATTTGTCAGGGGTGTGTTCTTGCTCCTGCTTTGTTCAATGCTTGTATGGACTGGGTGTTGGGCAAGGTCGTGGGGTCCAGCGGCTGTGGGGCATCTGTTGGTGAAGAAAGATTCACGGATCTTGACTATCTAGACCAGAAATCTTTTGAAATTCTGTTAGTGCTGTTAGGACGGCAGGTACAGTATTTTGTGGATCTGATATATACAGTACCATATCATCTGCATATAGTGATATTTTCTGTTCAAGTCCTTCTCTGATAATCCCCTTTATCACATAAACATTTCGACAGTGAACTGCCAGTGGCTCAGTGGCGACTGCAAAAACCAGTGGTCACAACAGGTAACCTTGTCTAGTACCATGTTCTAGTTTGAAGTAGTCTAAGATAATGCTGTTAATACAAACTGAAGCTTCTGGACTGGTATACAGTAGTTTGATCCATGCATAAACCTATTAAGCCCCTATTTTGCTTAGGAAAGATGGTAATTAATGCTTGGTGAAAAGTCTGAGGTAGAATTTTATTGTCTCTTGCTTCTGTAAATGTTGCTAATAAAATGAGGCAGCATTCTTACCTCTGCACCAGCCAAGCAGACATATAAAGTATGTGTGTGTGTGTGTGTGTGTCATTCCCTATCCCAATTTCTTTTACTTTGGTTAAAAGAAATGGGAAAAAAGCGCACTTGTTTCGTTATATCTGTGCCTTTTGTGAAAGTGTTTATTTGATATTTGGACTTCAGTCTTCACACATTATACATTTCACATCAGCATTTTATCATTTTTTAATAGAACATAAAAAAAGTTTCTGTTCTAGTTACGTGTTCAACATTTGATCGTTGTAGACATGGAACAGACATAAAATGTATGTGTTCCAAATAACGATATACTATTTACCCTATATAATTCAAGGCACCTCATACCTAAATAAACAGACTTGAGCTGGTAGAACTTTGTGTACGACTAAAGCTGCATCAGCGGGGAATGAGATAGCAGGCTGCCTGCTGCTGGTGCTGATCAACACATTGCAAAACAAAAGACGCGATAAGGAGGTGCGAGGGAATTTAAGGTGGCCTGGGATTATGTTTTTTTTCTTAGGCTTCAGGGATTCTAGTGTTAATGCCTCTGTATATGCACCTCAACTTTCTCCTGTTGTTAGAAATTAAACTGTTCTACAGTTTCTGTGACATTGATAGTACTGCTGCCTACTACAGCAGGTACAAAGAAATTTCTTAAATTATCTAAAACTATAAAAAAAATACCTTCAAGGAGTGTGGTAATGCGCGGGTCGCGTCTTACCAAATTTAAGTATGTAGCAGCATTTATATTCGCTATATGAAAGTGCACTTACCATTGGTGTGTTCAAAGGCTGTCGCTGGAACGCGGGCCGTCTAGCGGGTGAGCGCTGTGAGGCGCGGGGTGTTGAACACACGTGGGGCCGGTATAATGGCCAGTACGGGCTCCGCTGCGTGTGTTCATTTTTACGCTCCGGTGTCCTCGCAGCCTGCCTAGTGCAGGTGGTTTAAAGTGCGGCGCACCTAAAAGAGAAAGCCGGCATTTGATTGATTGAGTCAGAGATGGGGATCCCATAATGTAAGAGAAATGATTTTACTTACTGGTGAGTCAACCACGGTCGTGCTTGAGCTCAGCATAGCCGTTGGCTGTACCGGAGGGCTTATACGCGCGCACGACCCGCAGGAGTTTGGTTTTAAATACATAGTTGCTCGGGCGTGTCGCGCGTGGCGTGAATGCGCTACCGTCTACCGGGATAGGTGCATGAGGTAGACATGTTGCCAGATTGGCTGGACAATCTTGCCGGTTATATTTAAAGAGTTACCGGCCAACAGGGGTCGTCAGTGGACCTAAGAGCGAGGTAGGAATAAGCACTGCTGAGCTATTTGTAGGAGCAGTTGTAATTTTGGCTTTTGCATATATTCTTTTGTATATATTCTTTTTGTATATAGAGTTATATATCTCCTAGTGATTATTTTTGGTGAAGGTATATATACTTATTTGGTGCTGGGATAGTTTTTGACTTTTGGGTTTGGTGCAATTGTTTTATTTTTGTATATACACACACTTGTTTTTGTGCATATTTCTTTCCTGCTGGAGGAACGTCTTGAACCAGGGATAAAAGAAGACAACCTTCATTATTGGAGCGTGTGTGTGTAGTTTTTGTAGGAGTGCACTGTTTTTGTAAATACACCATATTTTTCCTTTTTGTTTGTTTTTATTTATTTTTGAAGAGTCAGGGTTGAAGGACTGTGTCTTAAAGCCCACCTGACACTACTACATTTCTTTGTGTACAGCACTCTTGTAAATAAATTTGCACCATTCACCCTTCAATTTTTGTCTGTGTCTCATCTCTCCATTTGATCCATTCATGAACTATCAGATGTCCAGAGTGTAGGCTGGGGCCACTTCCCACTACACGGGATATCACAAGGAGTTTTACAAAATTTTTCCAGAATTAGGCAACAAATTAATTAATGTTGTTCTAAAATAAACCTGCCGGACAATGTCTCTGTTCTGTTTGTCTTTTGATATTTTTATACACAAGGGACTAGCTCATATTGGATTTTGCTTTTTTTCCCTCCTGAATGCAATAGTTTGATCTTCATTTTGGATGTGCACCCAATCTGTTATGCCTTTTTCAGTTTACAATGACAAAGAATTAAATTAAGAAGGTATTTACCATTCATTTATTAGTTATATTACATGGTTCTGTGTTGTTTTGTGTGTTTGTCTCTGTCATTCATGAGTCTGAAATACCTTCTACAAAAAGAAAAGAGTAAGAAACTACTATTAACCTGTGGCACACATAATGTATGCTGATTCTAGAGTCATACAGTATATTCTAGAACCATCTGCTAAAATTCACCAAGAGCAGGGGCATGGACCACCCTCCAAGTGCTGCCCTACAGCCTTCTTATTCTGAAGGTGCTGGTGGTACATTTATCAAAGTCACCACTGGTGTTTAGTTTCAGGATTAACCAAATACTTCCCAATAAACAATGTTCTAAGTAAAAATCTTCTCTGAGTTTTCTACTAATTTCCTTAGTAACATTGTCTGAATAAATGAAAAGTCATTAGCTCCTCTTTGCATTATTTGTGAACATACCTAAAAAGTAGACATATTAACATGCAATATGAGTTTAATTTGGGCTTTTCTGATGATGTTGATTTTTATTAAAGCTAATTTTCAAATTAAAAGATTCTGTAGTCATACGTTAATTGTGAAGTTAAGCACAAAGCTTTTGTCCATGTCTTTCAATTAGTAAATATTAATAATTTTGTTGTATGTAAATGTATTTGATATGTATGATCAAGCTAGACAGCAGAACAGCCACTGTTCACAGACAATAAAGACCAGACTCTGTCAGTAGACAAAGGAGGGGGGACTCAGTTTTCATCTAAAGCAGCAGACCAAGGCCATTCAGAGCACCTACCTAGCTGGCAAACATCAGCTCAAAAAATGGTATTGGGGGAAGGTGTGAAGGGTATTGCGTGCCCCCATTTGTCTGAAGTATGGCTATTTGGAATTGGTTTGAATCAGAGGCCATTCTGTAGTGCGACAGCCTATTGGTGTAAGGATTTGAGCAAAGAATGTATAAATTCGGTTGCTTTACCCCTCCCTCTCTTACACCATCACAATGAAGAAGCATGTCTGTTACACCATTGCCATGAGGAGCACAACTTGGCAGTCATATTGAGGCAGGCATGCAGCCTGTCCTGAAGAAAGCTAAAAATAATAACTTAACTAGAGACATTTAAAGTCTGTGTGCCGCCTGAAAGTACACATCAGCATTTATTAGGTTACTAGCAAAATACCCGCGCTTCGCAGTGGAGAAGTAGTGTGTTAAAGAAGTTATGAAAAAGAAAAGGAAACATTTTAAAAATAACGTAACATGATTGTGAATGTAATTGTTTTGTCACTGTTATGAGTGTTGCTGTCACATATATATATATATATATAAATATATATATATATATATCTATACTAATAAAGGCAAAGCCCTCACTCACTCACTCACTCACTCACTCACTCATCACTAATTCTCCAACTTCCCGTGTAGGTAGAAGGCTGAAATTTGACAGGCTCATTCCTTACAGCTTACTTACAAAAGTTGGGCAGGTTTCATTTAGAAATTCTATGCGTAATGGTCATAACTGGAAGGTATTTTTCTCCATTAACTGTAATAGAGTTGAGCTGGAAAGACGTGGGGGGGGGAGTTT
This sequence comes from Polypterus senegalus, assembly GCF_016835505.1. Classification (NCBI taxonomy): domain Eukaryota; kingdom Metazoa; phylum Chordata; class Cladistia; order Polypteriformes; family Polypteridae; genus Polypterus; species Polypterus senegalus. The sequence goes on from NC_053164.1 coordinate 53,458,628, forward strand.
CGTGTGACATCATCACGCCTCCCACGTAATCACGTGAACTGACTGTCAACGCAGTGCGTAGAAAACCAGGAAGACCTCCAAAAAGCGCTTAAGAAAACATGCATTATATAATTGAGAAGGCAGCGAAACAATAAGAAGTGAGCGAGTGACATATACTACCATATTCATGAGTGCTGCTACCTCGGAAAGAAAGCAAGGTGTAAACCTAAACTTTAAATTAAGTTCATAGACAGGCTACGCTGGCGTTTCACATGCCCACAGGTAATGCGGGATACAAGTTTAATGAGAGGACGCAGGATATAAACGAGAGTTTTGATCACTTTGTAACTAAGTTAAAATTGTAGGTGAAGGGGTGTGCTTATGCAAATTCCGAGACTGTGTTTGTGGGGGATTGACAGTTAAGGCGGGTGGGGGAGTCACGTCATCATCTCCCCTCCCATTCATCTAATTTCGCTCTGAGCTGAGCTCCGTGCTAACGCCGTCTTCCGAAGCAACTTCGTCAGACTGCCACCAAATACTCACAGAAAAATCCACAAGTTAATACACACGCTGTCTCTAGAGTTTCTCACACTGAATCCTCCAGGCACTACTTACAAAAGGTTACATTGACAATCGTGTTACGTTATTTTTAAAATCTTTCCTTTTCTTAGCACAAGCACAGCTGAGAAGCTTCGATGCATGTGCTCCATAACGCTTTAAAAAATAATGCATTTAATCACACTTTGCATTACAAGCAAAGGGAGCTTTTGTCAATGCATGATTTCCTGGTACACGATTACATTGATCAGCGCATCCCGATTCATTTTACCCTCGCACCACCTTAGTTTGAGAAGAAGTATGAAAAATATGAGGTTAACACAGAAAAACAGATCACCAATTCAAGCTTTATGAATAATCGATTCGCCATCAATAATTGTTTTGGTAAAGCCATCCTCCTTCCATTTTATAATTTTTCCGCCATTAGCCATGATTAAATGAACGGTAAATAAAGTAAGAGCAAAGCGAGGGTGACTTATTTAGGCAGGCATATATATGACAGCAACACTCATGACAATGTCAATCATGTTACGTTATTATTAAAATGTTTCCTTTTCTTTTTCATTACTTCTTTAACACACTACTTCTCCGCTGCGTAGGCGGGTATTTTGATATATATATATATATATAATATATGAATGACCTCCAAAGAGCGCTGAGACTTTTGATATCATGAACGTGTCTGCAAAACTGTGGTCTCCTGCCCAGCAAAAGTCGAGCAGCCAGCGCGTGCATAGCTGTGCCGCCTTTGAGACGCTGACTGCGCTTCTGCCTTAAGTCAAAGTGAGCACTTTTAATTTTTCATCCTCCCCTGCGCTATAGCCCAGACAAGTGCAAACACGGACCCCTTTTCTACACCACGGCAAAATAATATTAAGGCGATTCACACTTTCTTTTGCACGTATACGATTATGAGGTCCTCACCTCGGATTATGAAGACACGCACACGAGTGGAGGACTGACAGTGCCATCACAGCCGATTAATGGCGGGACGTCTCACCAGTCTACACAAGACCCACCGCGACTGTCCCCAAAAGGCGATCATAACGCCAGCTTAACACATCTCTCTATACTATATAAAAGAAAAAGGCAACTTTCCTTTCTTTACACCTTTTTCCTTTTATCCCAAACCAAAGCCTTTCTCTTAACACTGCAGAGGACACAAAACTAATTTTCTTTAAATGTCGGTAAGGCACATTACCAGAGGCACAAATTTGAACGTTCACATAGAAAATGTAATTTCTATACCACAGCCGTCGTGTAGCGCCTTTCAAAAGGGATCTACTACCGAGATGATCCATATACATTTTAGCTGCTGTTAGTTACTTACCTGTTGTGTTACACAGTCTTTAAAATGTAGTTTACCCAAACCACTCCAGTAGTGCTCAATGTACCTGTACTTCTTAAAACGTTAATGTTTTACTGTTTAATAACTTATAGACTATATTTTATTATTTTTCCCTTGCACTCAGTGACCAAAGCTATACACACACATATAGACACATACAAACATACACACAAGTATATGTATGTGTATATATATATATATACACACACACACACACACACACATACATACATACATACATACATACACACATATATATAATTTGTGTGTGTGTATGTATGTGTGTGTATATATGATGTAGATAGGTATGTATATATATATGTGTATATGTAGATATGTATATAGATATGTAGATATGAAGATATGTATGTGTATATATATGTATATATATATATATATATATGTATGTATGTGTGTGTGTGTGTGTGTGTGTGTGTGTATATATATAACAGCAGCAATCCAAGCTGTGAGAAAACAGTAAAAAGGAGGCGTGTCAGACGTCGTGGTACATTTTCTGATGCAGCTAGACGAAAAAACTTTGTGACGCTGCCCAAATACACAAAACAATTACTTTGACAATCATGTTACATTATTTTAAAATGTTTTCTTTTCTTTTCATAACTTCTTTAACACATGACATCGCTAAGCTGGTATTTTGCTATATATATATATCACAGCGACACTCATAACAGTGACAAAACAATTACATTGACAATCATGTTACGTTATTTTCAAAATGTTTCCTTTTCTTTCTCTTTCCTTCTTTAACACACTACTTCTCCACTGCCAAGCGGTATATATATATATATATATATATATATATATATATATATATATATATATATATATATATATAGATAGATAGATAGATAGATAGATAGATATATATAGATAGATATGAGAACAACATATATATATATATAGATATATATATATATATAGATAGATATGAGAACAACACTCATATCAATGACAAAACAATTACATTAACAATCATGTTACGTTATTTTTAAAATTTTTCCTTTTCTTTTTCGTACCTTCTTTAACACACTACTTCTCCTCTGCGAAGCGCGGGTATTCTGCTAGTATACTAATAAAAGGCAAAGCCCTCACTGACTGACTCATTGACTGACTGACTGACTCACTGACTGACTGACTGACTGACTCACTGACTCATCACTAATTCTTCAACTTCCCGTATAGGTAGAAGGCTGAAATTTGGCAGGCTCATTCCTTACAGCTTCCTTACAAAAGTTGGGCCGTGGGGGGGGCGGAGTTTCGTGTGACATCATCACGCCTCCCACGTAATCACGCAGTACGTAGAAAACCAGGAAGAGCTCCAAAAACTGCTGAAGAAAACATACATTATATAATTAAGAAGGCAGCGAAACAATTAGAACCGAGCGAGTGACATATAAAACCATATTTAGCGGTTCACATGAACTGACGCAGTGCGCAGACAAAAAGCAACAGTTCCAAAGAGTGCTGAACAAAAACCGAATTACACTGCTACGCTCAAATAGACAAACCACACGCCGTGGCGCAATAGTAACTGGCGTCCGAGGTTCGATTCCCGAGAGGGGATGCACTGAGTATGTTCGCGCGCCTCCCGATTCATTTTAGCCTCGCATCCCCTTGGTTTGAGACGTATGAAAAAATATGCGGTTAACGCAGAAAGACAGATTACCAATTGAAGCTTTATGAATAATGGATACTTTATTTGCGATCAATGATTGTTTGGGTAAAGCCATACTCAGTGTATTCATTAGATGAACAGTAAAAAAGTAAGAGCGTGGGGAGGGTAACTTATTGAGGCACGGAGTCAAAACCATAATAGCACGCGGGCTCCATGTACTGTAGTCCGCGTCAACTCGATCTGAATTGTGCGATCACATTTGAAAAAATAAGAGCGGGAGTCATCCGTTTTAACAAACAGCGTCTTGCACTGATACGAAATAGCCTGCCCATTTAATTATTTAGGAATGGATAAATAAATTAAGATTTTGTACAAATAATGTTTTTAATTTTTCTTCCTTCATGGATTCTGGCACCCCCAGCAACAGTTGCTCGCACCCCAAAGACTGTATATATATATATATATGTGTGTGTATATGTATATATGTAGATATGTATGTATATATATGTTTATATATGTGTGTATGTGTGTGTATATGTATATGTATTTGTGTGAATATATGTGTGTGTATGTATATGTATGTGTGTATATGTAGATATACAGTATATATATATATATGTATATATATGTTGATGTATGTGTATATATGTATGTATATATATATATATATATATATATATATATATATATATGTATTGTGAACTTGAACCCGGACACAGGCAGACAGACATCGTTGGTTCCACCACACACTTGTTTATTTATAAGAATATTTACAAATAGTGCTCATGTGCACCCCCAGTGCCTCTCGCACCGTTCCCCCAAGTGTCCAGGCCTCACAAGTCCAATGCCTTTCTCCTGGCCGCCTTCAGTCCTCTCTCCAGCTCCATCCTCTTCCACCCGACTCTCGCCTCTGACTGGAGGGAGGCGGCCCCTTAAATGGGAACCCGGATGGACTCCAGCTGCTTCCCGGCAATCAGTCCTAGCCACACCCCAGTGTGGCGGAAGTGCCGCTGCGACTCGAAGCCCGGGGTGTCCACTGTCTTCTTCCCCCCAGACTTCTACAGGCACCGGGGCGCCGCCACGGGTCCCTACAGGGCTGGGCTTCCAAGCCCTGTACCCGAGGCCCCCAACATAACCAGGACGGACGCCCCCTCGTGGTCTGGAGGAGGCACAAGCCCTCCTCTGGTCCTCCTGGGAGTCCCGGCCGAGGACCACAGTATATACGTGTGTGTGTATATATATGTGTATATGTATATATGTATGGATATGTATATATATATATGTTTATATGTGTGTGTGTATATATATATATATATATATATATATCACAGCAACACTCATCACTCACAACAGTGACAAAACAATTACATTGACAATCATGTTACGTTATTTTCAAAATGTTTCCTTTTCTTTTCATTGCTTCTTTAACACACTACTTCTCCTACTGCGAAGCTGGGTATTTTGCTAGTATATATATATACACACACACATATAAACATATATACATATACATATCTACATATCTACATATCTACATATATATACATATACACATCTACATACAGATAAATATACATATATATACACACATATATATACACATACATACATACATACACACATATATATATACACACAGACACATATACTGTATATACAGATCTACATATATATACATATCTACATATATACACACTATATATACATATCCACATATATATATATTGTGGAAGACTGCCGGCTTCCGAGGCCGTCCGCACCCCCAGGCCGACAGGAGGAGCTCTCCAGACAGCGGGTCGTGTTCGAGGTCCAGCAGGGCCTTATGGACTCTGTGGTGTTTATACACAGCCCTGCTGGATACCTTGGGCGCCACCAGGAGTCGCTGTGGGGGGACTTATGGGCTCCGTTGTGCCTTATGACCCGGGGGTACGTCACGGTCATGTGACAGGAAGGTATGGCGTGCTCCCGGGTTGAAGTAATGGACTGATTGCCCTGACCCGGAAGGAGTAGGGAACTGTGGACTCCTGGGACAGGAACACCTCCGGGTCAGGGGCTATAAAAGGACGCTGCCTCAGTCCAGACACTGAGCTGTGCTGGGTGGGAGAGGAGCAAAGTGTCTGGGCGAGGAGGAGAGGTTATTGTGTTTATTAGAGTGTGTTTATTTGTAGTTAATGAGTAGTGTGGAAGGTGCTTGGTGCACTGAAAGAAAATAAAAAGAGTCTTGGACTGTTACCTGGTCTCGGGAGTCGTACCTGAGGGTTCGAGGGTGCACTACTGCCCCCTACTGCCACACTGGCGTAGTCAGCAGGATTCTCTGGCCGTCTGTTGGCAGAGGACCTGCATAACAAACAAATTTCGTGTGGGCAGACAACCCTCGGTCGATTCCCCATTTTACACGGAGGTGCACAACACCACCTGCTGCCAAGGAAGCGGCAACAGTGCGTGCTATCCCGCTCTACAAGGCCATGGGAAAGAAAACGGGAAAAAAGAAGGTCAGCCCCAGCCGCCTGCAGGGCATGACGGACGCCGCGATGTCCTGGACCCTCCTGGCCGGGCGAGGAAGACAAAGCGCTGATACGGGCCAAACAAGCCCGGCCGCGAAGGACCGGACACGGACAAATGCCGGCGCGCGTACTCCTTAAACGGTCCGGGGGTGCCACATTCCGTTCCGGAGGCGGCTGCAGGTAAACCGCCCGACGCCCCGTCTTTGTTTTTATCATGTTTTGCAGACGTCCGCCAGGAGGATTGCAGCGGCGTCTTGGGCGACGGCCTCATGCCTCGGCAAAATGGGCGCTGCTCCCAGAAGGCAAGTCGCGGTGAAAGACGGCTAGAGACAGCCGCGGTCGGCGACAACAGACTGGTCACCCGCGGGGGATGTCGGGGCGGTGGAGGAAACCCGGAGTCCGCCGACGAGGCGGTCGCCCCTAACGGGTCCGAGCCTCCTCGAAGGGGAAGGCGGCGCCGCCCCGAAAGAAAAAGCCGCCGACAAAGAGGGGCGGGTTGTGGCTGACGAGTCTGCCGCGGTAAAGGAGAAGGCAGATCGCAGCCGGCTTGTAGTAGCCAGCCGTCCCTCTGAGGACTCCAACTCCCAGGAGCCTTTGCGCGACCCAGCGGAACACGTGCCTGGAGGCGACGTGCTCATTGGTTCCCGGCCGGAAGGTAAGCACAGCGCGGAAGCGAAAATGCAGCCGGCCGTAGTAACTAACTGTTTGGACTTACGGGTCTCGAGAATACCTCGAGCCTCTGCACCGTTTCTTGCAGGGTGTCGAAGACCTAAAGGAACGAGTGGAGGAACTAGGAGCGACGGCTGCAGCACCTGTAAAGGCGCTGAAGGATTTCGTGCAGCGGCTGCCGAAGCTCGGAGATGATCGGCGCGGGAGTACAGGTGAGTCCCTCCCGTGTCGTAGAGAATAAGGGGACACAGTGCGATCGGGCACCGCTGAGAATGAGTAGCGCGTGCCAAAGCACTGTGTGCCCGACAAGAGACTGGGGCACGATGACCGAATGGTCGGGGACTGGAGCAAACAGCCCGGGGCATGCGCGTGGCGTGGCTTTCCGGGGCAGTACGGCTCACCAGGACCCGACCGGTCTTAAGTGCGGGGTAGCGCCGGTGGTAGGAGTGCCGGGGATGCGCCGCTCGTGCGGTGCAGCTGAATAGTGCTGTTCAGCGGTGCGGGACGGTGCAAATGACGCCGACTCCCAGTAAGCGGAAGGTAGCGGGTGTGCAGACAGCACAGAGGCTCTCCTCTTCCCATGGAGGGCCTCAGGCTGGCGCAAGCCCACATTAGCGGGAGATCCCCAAAAGGAATGGTGGGTCTCCCAACAGGATGGAAGGAAGGCTTGAGGGCCGCCAGGCGGCCATGATGACTTCCCTGGCAGGTGAAGGGGCGGAGACGACGCTGACGGAGTTCCCGAGATGTTTTTGGTCCCGCAGAGGGGAACAGCCAGGAGGACTCCGTCGGTGCTATAATTGCCGGCAACCGGGCCACGAGAGGCGCTATTGTCCCCGGGGGGACAGGAAGTACACCGTCCCTCCAAGGTTCGCTCGAGGACAGGGACAACGCATTCAGGGCCCGGATGATGCGTCCTCCTGGAGGAGGACGCCCCTGGGGCCGGACGCTCCGCCCCAGAAGTCGTCACTAAGGGGGGGGAACTGTGGAAGACTGCCGGCTTCCGAGGCCGGTCCGCACCCCCAGGCCGACAGGAGGAGCTCTCCCGACAGCGGGATCGTGCTCCGAGGTCCAGCAGGGCCTTATGGACTCTGTGGTGTTTATACACAGCCCTGCTGGATACCTTGGGCGCCACCAGGAGTCGCTGTGGGGGGACTTATGGGCTCCGTTGTGCCTTATGACCCGGGGGTACGTCACGGTCATGTGACAGGAAGGTATGGCGTGCTCCCGGGTTGAAGTAATGGACTGATTGCCCTGACCCGGAAGGAGTAGGGAACTGTGGACTCCTGGGACAGGAACACCTCCGGGTCAGGGGCTATAAAGGACGCTGCCTCAGTCCAGACACTGAGCTGTGCTGGGTGGGAGAGGAGCAAAGTGTCTGGGCGAGGAGGAGAGGTTATTGTGTTTATTAGAGTGTGTTTATTTGTAGTTAATGAGTAGTGTGGAAGGTGCTTGGTGCACTGAAAGAAAATAAAAGAGTCTTGGACTGTTACCTGGTCTCGGGAGTCGTACCTGAGGGTTCGAGGGTGCACTACTGCCCCCTACTGCCACAATATACACATACATATACATATACATATCTACATATATATATATATATACACATACATATATATATATACATATATATATAAATATATATATATATACATACATATGTACATATATATACTGTATATAGCAAAATCCCCGCGCTTCGCAGTGACGAAGTACTGCTTTTAAATTTTTATTAGGAAGAAAAGAAAACCTTTTTAAACTGAGGGAAAATATACCAATAACTACCTGTTAAGGATCTCTTTGTATAGCACGTTGTCAGTTCAGCACTCCGGTTGTAATATGATAAAGCTGCGCAAGCTCACTCTTGAGAATGCAACGTAAGTTGTCCAGGAGAAAAGCAATCTTGCCTCAAATCAATGGCAACCTTTTGTAGGGTCTGTCCCTGAAACTTATTAATTGTCATCGCGAAGCAGAGCCTTACTGGAAATTTGAGGCATTTGAATTGAAATGGGAGATCAGAGGGTATAACGGTGATGTGAGGAATACATTCAGAGTGTGGTGCTCTGCTGTTTTTTTGTGTAGCTGCCTTCACACAGCTTCTCTGCTGCTTTATAAACGAACGCCATATAAGTCTGTTGTTTCTCCTTGCTTCGAGGTTCTGTACTGTTATATTGTTCGTTTATTGCGATTGTTATAGCTATTGTGTAGCTATTTAAGACGTACTTTACTGTTCAGGTACCCATTTCCTTTATTTAATCCGCGGCTTGTATGCTATTTTTTGTTCGTTTATTACGATTATAGTTATTTATTGATTCCCTTCTTTAGCTGACTGCCTGCTCATATAAGGCGCTCCACTGGTTTTTTTGTGAAGCAGCCTTTACACAGCTTCTCTGTTGTTTTATAAACGAACGACATATAAGGCCATCCTTTTTCCTTGTTTCGCCAAGGAAGCTGCCTCTTAATTTAATCCATGGGTTCTCCGATGTTTTATTGTTCATTTATTACGATTGTTATAGTTGTCTTTATATAGCACGTTGTCAGTTCAGCACTCCGTTGTAATATGACGAAGCTGCGCGAGCTCACTCTTGAGAATGCAACGTATAGTTGTCCAGGAGAAAAGCAATCTTGCCTCAAATCAATGGCAACCTTTTGTAGGGTCTGTCCCAGAGATTTATTACTTGTCATCGCGAAGCAGAGACTTACTGGAAATTGGAGGCATTTGAGTTGAAATGGCAGATCAGAGGGTATAACGGTGATGCGAGGAATACATTGAGTGTGGAGAAACTCTAGAGACAGCGTGTGTTTTAACTTGTGGATTTTTCTGTGAGTATTTGGTGGCAGCGTGACGAAGTTGCTTCTGCAAGACCGCGTTAGCTGTGGAGCTCAGCTCGGAGCATATTCTTTTCCTACCTTGTCAATTGTGTAATGCGTTTTTCGAACAGGTTGGATGCATGGAAGTGATCACTCGTACTGCGTTCAGTCAGTTCACGTGAGCTGCTCTCTTGTGTGATGTTGCAATGTCCACGGCTTTATTTAATATTAGCTAAGACCCGGCACTTTAAAGTTTCTCGCTACAGCAATTTTAACTCCGTTACAAAGTGATTCAAAGTCTCGTTTATACCTCATGTCTTCTCATTAAACTTGTATCTCGCTAATAAAGTATTCGATGAAGGCATGACAAACATTAGCGTGAGCGTGTCTATAAACTTAATTTAAACTTACGGTTTACACCGTGCTTTGTTTCCGCAGTAGCTGCACTTATGAATAAGCTTGTATGCGTTTTTTTCTTCAGCGCTCTTTGGAGCATTTTTCTTCAACGCTTCCTTGTTTTCTACGTACTGCATTCACAGTCAGTTCACGTGATTACGTGGGAGGCGTGATGATGTAAGACGCAACTCCGCCCCCCACGGCCAACGAGCTGAAGTCCATTACAGTATATGGAGAAAAATAGGTTCCAGTTATGACCATTACGCGTAGAATTTTGAAATGAAACCTGCCCAACTTTTGTAAGTAAGCTGTAAGGAATGAGCCTGCCAAATTTCAGCCTTCTACCTACACGGGAAGTTGGAGAATTAGTGATGAGTGAATGAGTGAGTGAGTCAGTTAGGGTTTTGCCTTTTATTAGTATAGATAATTGTTGCCAATATTCACTTGTACTTTGCTTATTGGTATTATTTATGAATATTATCAATAATACCTTCTTTAAAGTTGTAACTTAACTCCTGCTTGTCTTTTACTACACCCAATTGCCTGAGGTTATAAATATAGAAGGGAAGGTGAGGAGAAGTTATATAGTACAATACCTTATAAACAGTGGTAAGTCTGTGAGATTTGAGGCATTCTGATAAAGGCTACACATTAATAATACAAAAGGGGAATGTAGAGTAATATAGAACTCTACCAAGACAAAACACAAGGTTTGCTGCTGTTAAATTTTAAGCAGGTCTTGGTGGAGGCACATATATCTTCGCAAAGCTAACATAAGATGTTTCTGTGTCTGCCAGTTCATCTAAGTTAGCAGAAGTATCTTCAAAGACACCCAAGTCCATACAGTCAATGCAGGCTTGCAGCTTCAACTTTGCCTCATTAGTCCACTTGTTCACTGTATTAATCAAAGGTTTAGCAGATTTTAACTTACTCCTATAGGTTGTGAGCAAATAAATAAAACAGTGGTTAGAGAAAGCCAAAGCTGCACAGGGGACAGTGCAATAGGCATGCTTTAACACTGTATAGCAATGACCCAGTGGGTTTTTATCTCAAGTGGGGCACTTTATGTGCTGTATAAATCTGAGAAGTTTGTGGTTGAGATTTGCCTTATTAAAATCCCCCAAGAATAATTAGAAGGGAGTTTGGATCATTTTGCTCTGAGGTTATCTGATCATACAATTTTTGAAGCTTTGCACTCACGCAAGCCTGATACGGCACTGCCTCTCCAAATGTTTTAAAAACTCTACATAAATTTATTTATTAATGTGAAATAATCATGAAATAAATGTGTTTATTTGCACAGTGTGCATGGTGTCAGCACATGCCAACATCCATTAAATATTTGGTTAATACTTGTATTTGTTTAATTTCTGTGTGAGTAAACGCATTCTGTAAGAATATTGTCACACACGTGTGAGTAGGAGACAACTAAAGGGCCTGGGTAACTGTAACACTACACCAGACCGGGGATGGCAGAGTGTGCTGACTGTCTCTCTGTTTCTTGCAGACCATTCCAGAAATCTCACCAGGTTCTGGCACCTCTGATGTCACTTCCGGCACCTCTGATGACCTCAGACTTCCAATTCTGGCATAGATGACATCATTTCCTTCCACAGCCCTTAAAACCTCCATCTTACCTCCAAAGACTCAGTTCTGTTTTGGGCTCAGTCTTGTGAATATCTCTGTTCAAATATTTCAAAAACGTTTGCAGCTGGGATATAATATACAGGTGGCTGCCTCAAACCTTTATGATGTCTGGAGACTCATTCTTATTACAATACCTATGTTTCCGGAGTGAAGGACACCAGCCAAATGTAGGTCCTTGATCTAAGCAGGTGACCAGAGACTGCCATTTAAATGGTTGCTTTTTGATTTTTCTGGTGATTTCTAATGATGTTGATTTTTATTAAAGCTAATTTTCATATTACAAGCTTCTGTATTCATATGTTAATTGTGAAGTTAAGCTCAAAATTTTTGTCCATGTCTTTCAATTAGTAAATATGAATAATTTTGTTGTATGTAAATGTATTTGATATGTATGATCAAACTAGGCAGCAGAACAGCCACTGTTTTCAGACAATGAAGAGCAGACTCTGTCTCTAGACAAAGGAGGGAGGACCCAGTTCTGCCATAGATTACATAATTTCCTTCCACAGCCCTTAAAACGGCCATCTTACCTACAAAGAGTCAGTTCTGTTTTAGACTCAGTCTTGTGAACATCTCTGTTCAAATATTTCAAAAACGTTTGCAGCTGGGATATAATATACAGGTGGCTGCCCCAAACTTTTATGATGTCTGCAGACTCATTCTTATTACAATACCTATATTTCCGGAGTGAAGGACACCAGCCAAATGTAGGTCCTTGATCTTTTGGTAAGCAGGTGACCTGAGACTGCCATTTAATTGGTTGCTTTTTGATTTTTTTGGTGATCCAGCTCTCTGCACCCACTCCCACATTTATTGGCAGCAAATTAGTATTATTTTAAGGTTTTTTTTTTATCTGATGTAATAAGACAATCTTCAATGCACTATGTAATGTTGACATCAATGGTGTACAGTTCACACCCGCTTTAACGTTACGTAACTACTGATGAGCAACAGTGACTTTAAGAAAGATGGCAACTTCAAGCAGAATTTCAGAAATCAAAGAAAACTTCACTTGAAGAAAAAAAGAAGATCAAGGAGCTTGGACTGGATTGACCCGACTTAAGAATTCAGCAGCAACTGTGGTCGAGGATAAGCTTACAGACGGATTTTTCCGAGCTCTTGTTATGACAAATAGAGTTGGCTAACTGGATGTGGTGTAAGTAATACCTTTTTTTGCTTTCTCTGTTTACTGTTTCAAAGTGTTGTTCTCGAAACTTTGTGGACAACAATGGGGATATGAGATCTAAAATGTTAGGAGCATGAAAGTATCAGCTGATATCCAGACAATAACATGAACCTAAATATTTTTGGCAGGATTAAGACAGAATACATGTGTGTAAATGAGAGGGAGGTCAGTGGAATGGTGAGGATGCAGGGAGTAGAGTTGGTGAAGGTGGATGAGTTTAAATACTTGGGATCAACAGTACAGAGTAATAGGGATTGTGGAAGAGAGGTGAAAAAGAGAGTGCAGGTAGGATGGAGTGGGTGGAGAAGAGTGTCAGGAGTAATTTGTGACAGACGGATATCAGCAAGAGTGAAAGGGAAGGTCTACAGGACGGTAGTGAGACCAGCTATGTTATATAGGTTGGAGACAGTGGCACTGACCAGAGAGCAGGAGACAGAGCTGGAGGTGGCAGAGTTAAAGATGCTTAGATTTGCATTGGGTGTGACAAGGATGGACAGGATTAGAAATGAGTACATTAGGGGGTCAGCTCAAGATGGACAGTTGGGAGACAAAGTCAGAGAGGCGAGATTGCGTTGGTTTGGACATGAGCAGAGGAGAGAGGCTGGGTATATTGGGAGAAGGATGCTAAGGATAGAACAGCAAGGGAAGAAGAAAAGAGGAAGACCTAAGTGAAGGTTTATGGATGTGGTGAGAGAGGACATGCAGGTGATGGGTGTAACAGAGCAAGATGCGGAGGACAGAAAGATATGGAAGAAGATGATCTACTGTGGCAATCTCTAATGGGAGCAGCTGAAAGAAGAAGAAGTATTGCTGAACAGCTAGATGAAGGCTACAGGAAGGGCATTAGAAGGCACAACAAAGAGATGAACAAATATTGGCATATTCTGTCTATAATAGACGAGATACTATATAATGTCTTTATGGTTAGTAGAATAGTGGTGTGCCTTGAGGATGATTTTGGTTACAAAAAGTTTGTGACCACAGAAAAAAGGTTGGGAAACACTGTGGTAGACTAAAGTATGTGGTTAATTTTAGTGGAATGGCATGGTCTAATTAGAAAGTAACTGAGAAATTTTCAGGTCTGAAGGAAAGGAGGGCAAAATTTATGTTCAAGGAAATGTAGGTATCCTATTCATAAAGGCAGAATACGACTTAGTTTGGACTTGTCCTGTGGATATAGTACAAGACAGGTTGGGGGGTGAGTTATGTTTTAAGATGGGGGGGGGTCTGTGGATCTTGCAGTGTTGCAATTTGTGCCCAGGTGAGGTGAGCCTCAGAAACTTGCATAGGACTGGGCAGAATAAAATTAGGGTAGGAGTGACTCTGCAGGTGTGCTAAATTATAAACTGGGAGACAAGATTTGAGTAAAATCAGAGGATTACTGATTGATGCTGTAGATTTATGGAACACAGTGAAAATGGTGAAGTACTAGAAACTCAATTAGCAGAGGCAGAATAAGATTTGGATTGGATGTATGCTATGGATATGTTATAGGACAGACAGAAGTACAGATTATTGGAAGATTATTGAGATGGAGGTTTAAACATCATGGTGTGGTTTTTGGGTTTTGGCAGAATGGGGAACTGGGCAAGTTAGCAGAGGACTGGGCAATTTAGAGACAAGTTTAGTATAAAATTTGGGTGGCAGATGCACCTGTTCCTTTCCACATTTATAGGGCAAGTTATGGGAAGAATAAGGGGACTGTGGATATCACAGACTGAAGTTTTGAAATGCAGTAGAAATGGGAAAGCTTGCATCAGATTGGGCAGCATGGTGTAAAGGGTATATGGTGAGGACAACAAGAGCATGTGGAACAACCAGATAGATAGATAGATAGATAGATAGATAGATAGATAGATAGATAGATAGATAGATAGATAGATAGATAGATATGAAAGGTACTATAAAATAGATAGATGTGAATTGCCCTGTGTAATAAATAAGTGCTGCTTCAGTTTGTCATCCCAAAAGCTTCACCCTTTCCCAAATTTTTTTCACCAGTCACCACTAACCAAAAAAATGAGGAAAAAAATCTACTTAACACCCTGACATCTTCATTGATATAAAAGCAGATTGCGCCTCCCTTTCTTTTCCCTGATATCTCTGATGTGAGATCCTCTCTGTAAAGTTGAAAACCAGGCAGGTGTAATGCAGAGTCCAGGTTGGATTCATTTACCAGGTTTCTGTAAAACACAGAGCAGAAGAAAGTAAAAAGTTTTCTTGAGGAGTAATATTTCATGCATTTTATTGCCTAGAGAGTGGAGATGTAAACTTGGGAGAGTCATTTGAAAACCCACTTTCTCAGTCTAATGGGTATACCAGTGCTCTTCCCCCTTTTGCAATACCTTTGTCTGCATCTGCTGCTCCACCAGCTAAGGTATCCAGAAATGTTCTTAATTGTGAAAAATCAGGTGTCAAATTACACAAACTGAATTGCTGAATATTCAACAATACTTCACGGGTATAAATAATTACAGCTGGACACCAAATGATGGGACAAATAAACAAAAACAGGCAGAATACTAGAGAGCACTGAACAGAGGCAGCTATTTGTAGGATGGTTCAAGAAACTGGTTGAATTAATGTTCTTTCATGCACCTGGTAAGACTTTCTAGTTGGCACATATAAAGTTTTCATACCAGAATAAGTGCTGAATTCAAGAGATATTGAAGAACAAGGATATAATGGAGAAAGACTTTTATTTTAGGATGATTGTGTTCTATGCTAAAACACTTCATGTCTTTAAACCAATCAGAGTATGATCTGTAAGGATTAGTTCAGCACTGTTATACAAATACAATTGTCTATAAATACAGTAGAACACCCTACCTGTAGTTTTTGACCTTTCTGATCAAGTTGTAACAGACATCTGTGATGGATGCTCCCTCTTCAGCCTGGTGCTGCAAGGGGAAATAAAGGATGCAGATGGACAAACTTTCTCCTGCGTTATTACTTACTGAAAAAGGTTTTATCACACTTGTCCTAGTAGAGGATACATTTCTTTCATTAATTAGTATGTTTGATTTCTACCACAGGTTTCACACTGGACTTTAAACAAATGGCATTACATGAAATTTTTATATAATTCTGACTACTGAAAAGTTCTCACGGATCCTTTTGGCGTTCCTAGTCAGACAGATTCAAATATTTTTGATGAGGATGATTGTGAACCAGAAAGGCCACTGGCTGTGGATGCAACTGTGATTTTGCAAAACATTATACTTCTTTATCTGAAATAACAAGCTAAGGTATTGTTACCAACAAGTACCATACAAACAATCATTGAGGATTTTCAAAATGCCTATGACATTGAACTTTCATATTTTACTTAAGATTCTGAGTGAGAAATTGAAGGCACTTGGAATTCCAGAGGCCACTATAAGTGACATAATTGATTAAATGAACAGAGGGATCTCCTTAAGATGTATAACAAGGAACTTCTAAGTACAGAACAAAAGAGAAAGACTGTTTTTAAAAAGAATTTCAACTATGTTAAGCCTGCACCCTTGTTCCTGGGTACTGATGAAAATGAAATTGCCCAGTACTGTATATACCAATACAAGAGACTTTATTTGCATTGATCAAAAGTGAGTCTGTAAGAGAACAGTATGCCATACCACACTCTCAACCATCCAATGAAAATGTCTATAAGGATGTTGGAAATGGAGAGGGAGTTTGAAGTAACCCACTGTTGAAAACAGAACCTTCTTCTATTGGTTTGATTTTATATCAAGATGCCTTTGAGGTTGTAAACCCAATTGGATCAGGGAGAAAACAACATAACGTTTTAGCTGTATACTTAACCCTGGATGAAATTTTGCCACATAATAGATCCACTACAAATCACATGCAACTTGTTCTCTTATGTAGGGAGCAGAACATAAAATACTTTAGAGTGACCAGAATTTTTTAACCTTTGATCAAGGACCCCAAATTTCTACAAGAGAGAGGGATTTTGATAAGTGATGGCAGATTTGTAAAAGGCACTCTGATTGCCATTTCAAGAGACAACTTGGGATCCCACTCTATTGGAGGTTTTTTGGAAAACGTCAGTCGGGCTAGCAATTTTTGTCACTACTGTGAAACAGATAAAGCGAAGTTTATCAAAGAACCATACTTGTGTGGTGCTGTGAGGTCAATACAGTCAAATAAATGTCATGTTCAGGGTTTAGACCCTGCTGTATCATGTATCAAGTTTGACTCTCCTTTTAACCAACTTTCATATTTCCTTGTTTGCAATCCTGGACTCCAACCATATCTAGCCCATGACTTGTTTAAAGGTATTGTGTCTTATGAACTTGCTTTGTTTGTTGGTCACAATTAAACAGATGTAAGAAACCAATTCAATATCAAGGAAATGATGCCAATGACAAACCTGCAGATGTTTCCCCTGGTAGTGAACAACTAAATGGACATGCAGTTCAAAATTGGTGTTTTCTTAGGTTGTTTCCTCTCTTGATAGGTGATAGAATTCAAGATTCCTGTGAAAATGAGGTATGGCAACTCCTTTTACAACTAAGAGAGATAGTGGAGCTTGTCTGTGCGCCAGCTATCGCAGCAGGCCAAATGGCATATCTCAAAGTCATAATTGAAGAATATATACACAGTAGGAAAAAGCTTTTCCGTAATCACCCTTTAAAACCTAAGCATCATTATATTTGCAATTATCCTGAACTTATACTCCACTTTGGTCCACTTATTTGCCTTTGGACGTTAAGGTTTGAAAGTAAGCACACCTTTTTCAAAACGTGTGCCAGAAAGCTACACAACTTTAAAAACCTGTGCAAAAGACTGGCAGAGAGACACCAACTTCGTCAGGCTTACTTGAGTGCAGGCAACCTGTTCCCTCCAGTTGTACAGGCACACAAGGGTACACAGTTTTTGTGAATGATTATAATGACAAAATCAGAGAATCTGTTGCCAGTTATACATTTGAGTCACAGTCTACTGTGGCATGCAATGAAGTGACTATGAAAGGCACAGCATACAGGAAAGGAATGTTGGCTGTGCTTGGAAGTAGTGATGAAGAACTTTATGTTGGGAAGATTATTCTGGTCCTTACTGTCCATGACTCTACATACTTTGTTACAGAGAACCATACCTTTGTGAAGTTGAGAGACATAAGTGTCTGTTGTAAATTAGGAGTAGTCCAAAAGGATTATGTTTGTATAAAGCAAGATAATTTTCTTGACCACTATCCACTTCCAGCTTATAATGTGTGTGACCTACTACTAATTGCTCTTCATCATTCTTTTTTAGAAATTGTGTAAGTTGTTGGATGATGGAAGTAGAAAGGATAGATAAATAATGGAGTAGGAAGAGTCTGTGAGGTTCTGTAAAGAACACATACACATATAGAGTACAGGCCAAAAGTTTGGACACACCTCCTCATTCAATGTGTTTTCTTTATTTTCATTACTATTTACAGCACTCCATCACTCTCCTTCTTGGTCAAATAGCCCTTACACAGCCTGGAGGTGTGTTTGGGGTCATTGTCCTGTTGAAAAATAAATGATCGTCCAACTAACCTGACTTCTGCACAACACAACTGCTGGTCCCAACCCCATTGATAAAGCAAGAAATTCCACTAAATAACCCTGATAAGGCACACCTGTGAAGTGAAAATCATTTCAGGTGACTACAAGTTGAAGCTCATCAAGAGAATGCCAAGAGTGTGCAAAGCAGTAATCAGAGCAAAGGGTGGCTATTTTGAAGAAACTAGAATATAAAACATGTTTTCAGTTATTTCACCTTTTTTTGTTAAGTACATAACTCCACATGTGTTCATTCATAGTTTTGATGCCTTCAGTCATGAAAATAAAGAAAACACATTGAATGAGGAAGTGTTTCCAAACTTTTGGCCTGTACTGTAGGTCTTTGTCCTTCGAATAACATCTTTATATTGTGGTGAAAGTATTGTGGAAGGTAACTATATGATTCAGAAATTGCCTTTGAAGATTCCAGCACATTTAGTTACACTCACCTAAAGGATTATTAGGAACACCATACTAATACGGTGTTTGACCCCCTTTCGCCTTCAGAACTGCCTAAATTCTACGTGGCATTGATTCAACAAGGTGCTGAAAGCATTCTTTAGAAATGTTGGCCCATATTGATAGGATAGCATCTTGCAGTTGATGGAGATTTGTGGGATGCACATCCAGGGCACGAAGCTCCCGTTCCACCACATCCCAAAGATGCTCTATTGGGTTGAGATCTGGTGACTGTGGGGGCCATTTTA
Organism: Polypterus senegalus; assembly: GCF_016835505.1. Classification (NCBI taxonomy): domain Eukaryota; kingdom Metazoa; phylum Chordata; class Cladistia; order Polypteriformes; family Polypteridae; genus Polypterus; species Polypterus senegalus. The sequence goes on from NC_053164.1 coordinate 53,477,597, forward strand.
GTACAGTGAACTCATTGTCATGTTCAAGAAACCAATTTGAAATGATTCGAGCTTTGTGACATGGTGCATTATCCTGCTGGAAGTAGCCATCAGAGGATGGGTACATGGTGGTCATGAAGGGATGGACATGGTCAGAAACAATACTCAGGTAGCCCGTGGCATTTAAACGATACCCAATTGGCACTAAGGGGCCTAAAGTGTGCCAAGAAAACATCCCCCACACCATTACACCACCACCACCAGCCTGCACAGTGGTAACAAGGCATGATGGATCCATGTTCTCATTCTGTTTACGCCAAATTCTGACTCTACCATTTGAATGTCTCAACAGAAATCGAGACTCATCAGACCAGGCAACATTTTTCCAGTCTTCAACTGTCCAATTTTGGTGAGCTTGTGCAAATTGTAGCCTCTTTTCCTATTTGTAGTGGAGATGAGTGGTACCTGGTGGGGTCTTCTGCTGTTGTAGCCCATCTGCCTCAAGGTTGTGCGTGTTGTGGCTTCACAAATGCTTTGCTGCATACCTCGGTTGTAACGAGTGGTTATTTCAGTCAAAGTTGCTCTTCTATCAGCTTGAATCAGTCGGCCCATTCTCCTCTGACCTCTAGCATCAACAATGCATTTTCGCCCACAGGACTGCCACATACTGGATGTTTTTCCCTTTTCACACCATTCTTTGTAAACCCTAGAAATGGTTGTGCGTGAAAATCCCAGTAACTGAGCAGATTGTGAAATACTCAGACCGGCCCGTCTGGCACCAACAACCATGCCACTCTCAAAATTGCTTAAATCACCTTTCTTTCCCATTCTGACATTCAGTTTGGAGTTCAGGAGATTGTCTTTACCAGGACCACACCCCTAAATGCATTGAAGCAACTGCCATGTGATTGGTTGATTAGATAATTGCATTAATGAGAAATTGAACAGGTGTTCCTAATAATCCTTTAGGTGAGTGTATAAATGAAGAGTTACATTTTCTAATGCAATTAAAATCAAACAGAGATAGGAATAGTCCGTAGTTTGTGAATGCTTTCACTTCTTGGAGTACTCACTAGTGCCTTAATAAAGCGTAAAATCATATAGACATAATATTGTAGCAAATAGCGCATTACTGATAGTAAACAAACAAGCAAAGGATATTATGAATTAATTGGTTAATATTTGACTGTCTGCCCCAAATTCTCTTTTAGACAATGAGTCAAGACGTAAGGGAAGTGGTGCTGTCTATCTTGCCAAGCCTCTCAAATGAATCATTAACATCTCTTTTTGAACGGTTAGAATAGCTTGGTGTGGAAAGCAGGGAAGACCTTGCTTTTGTACAAGAGAAGGATCTGGAGAAATACATTAGGCTAATCCAGTGCCGCAAACAATTAAACAGCATTAAAAATGAAGATAAATATATATTTTGATAACTGCCATCGGTAAGCTGAACAAATAACACTGAAGTTCAAAGATTATTGAAGGATGATAAAACACACTCATGTCTTTCATTTACTCCTGTCCTTATTCTGTTTCTGTCTGGTGGCTATCAATATAGTATATTGAACTGGAAGAATGTAATTTATCAAAAATTAATTTAGTTTACTGCTTTTTGTCTTTCTTCCACTGATCATTTCTAGGACTTGTAACAGTTCAAAGTGAACTGGATGCTACTACCTCTTGATCCCTCCTCTTCCTCAAGCCCTGTGAGCACTCCACTCATCCTATCTTCTAACTCCTCAAGCACTCCAAACTTTTCTGTTTCTTCATCCCCACATCCTGGCAGGCCTTGGTATGCTGAGTTCCAAGTAAATTGGAATAGGATGTCAGCAGCAATTCAAAAAGCAGTGGCAAATCAAACAAGACCATCACAATTGGACAAAAAATATATACGGTGAAAGCACTGGTGGATCAGATGCTTGAACATGACTTTAACCCTACTAGAGCAATGTGTCACAGCTTAGTCTGAGGAATTGTAAGGAAGTACCCAAAGTTTTGCAGATGTTGGAAAAAAGGAGACGCGGTTGGAGAGGGTTGCTACTCTCTTCTTCAGCAAATTAAAATAAGAGTGGAATATAAAAACAGAAAAAGTACCCTTGCAAGGTGACGCAGAGAGAAAAGGTCCCACGCTAATGCAGCTGGGGAAGCAAGAGGCCCTGTAGATCAATATGGATGTGTGATGTGGTGTCCTGTAGAAATGCCCTCTAGAGAAACTGAGGCATCATCAGATAAAATCAAAATGCAGCTACTTAAAATCTTCTCAGAGTTAGGGATGGGTGGAGTACAGTAAGCTGAACCACTTATGGAGAAGACCTATATCCTTCAGCACCGATAACTTAACGGAGTGCCTGCCCCACACATTGCACAAGTAGGAATTGACCTTTGCTTTTCTTACAAAGATGTCTTTACTCCCACTTTAGGCTTCTAACGGACATCTATATCCTCAGCAAGCTGCAAGATGCACTACACAACAAAGGCAATACAATTAGGTTCTGCCAGGAACTAAGCCATCATTCAGGAATTCAGGATGTCCTGTCTAAGTTTGAAGCAGAGGTTTCAGTTAAGTGTGCATGTGTCCTTCTCCTCCTGATGGCATACTTTAAAAAGCCCAAGGATGCAATCCTACTTCAAGCTGATTTAAGTTATTTGTGACTTTCATATAGTAATTGCTTTGGAGATGGAAAAGTGAGTTTTGCTTACAATAGACCAGGAACCTCACTGGCACTGAAAGTCCTTTAGAGTTGATTTTAGTTGTTATTTTTCTAAAATCAATGCCTTGAAATTTTAGAAAATTAATGGGGTATCTTGAGGAGTGCTTGATGTGCTTGATTTTTATACAGCAGTAAATATTCAGTACTCTATATGAAGAACTAGTTTGATAGAACCAATGAGATGAATATGATGGCTTAACTCAACCTGACCAAGAGTAAAAAAGGCAGGTGCCAATGCTGGAATTCGGGTAGAAAATACAGTATATTAACTTTCATACTTGTATTCATACACTCTTAATCCCCCATGCAGATAAAAAGTTCTCTGACTACTGAATTTTAGTAAAATACACATTGCTAAATCTAGAATCGTGAATCACTGGGGTTAAAGGATTTTCTTCTGGTATCATTTTTACAACCATTTCACTCACTGCACTGTATGCATAACCTTCTTGTGACCGTTGCGACGATTTACCAGCATCAGCATTCACAGTTACCACCGCTATTCCTTGCTCAGTTTTGAGAAGGGTAGAAATCAGGGTAAGTTTAGTAGCGTTTTTCAAGTCCTTCTGCAGGCATGCCTTAAGTATAGCAGCACCACTCTTATAATGTTTGCCGGATCCGCTGCTACTGGCTGACATGGTATCGTTTCGCAAGAGTATAAAAAGTGTCAAATTATTCTAATATTTGCCGTTAGCCAACTCATGAGGACCATAACATAACAACAGAATTGCTATGATTTACCATTTACGAGTTTGAATTTTGAAAACTGTTGACATCAAATCAAAGTACAAAAGTAACAATTATTTATGACTAGCAGAATACCGGCGCTTCGCAGCGGAGAAGTAGTGTGTTAAAGAAGGTACGAAAAAGAAAAGGAAAAATTTTAAAAATAACGTAACATGATTGTTAATGTAATTGTTTTGTCATTGATATGAGTGTTGTTTTCATATCTATCTATCTATCTATCTATCTATCTATCTATCTATCTATCTATCTATCTATCTATCTATCTATCTATCTATATATATATATAGCAAAATACCCGCGCTTGGCAGCGGAGAAGTAGTGTGTTAAAGAAGGAAAAAGAAAGAAAAGGAAACATTTTGAAAATAACGTAACATGATTGTCAATGTAATTGTTTTGTCACTGTTATGAGTGTCGCTGTGATATATATATATATAGCAAAATACCCAGCGCTTCGCAGGGATGTCATGTGTTAAAGAAGTTATGAAAAAGAAAAGGAAACATTTTAAAAATAATGTAACATGATTGTCAAAGTAATTGTTTTGTGTATTTGGTGGCAGCGTCACAAAGTTATTTTCGTCTAGCTGCATCAGAAAATGTACTACGACGTCTGACACGCCTCCTTTTTACTGTTTTCTCACAGCTTGGATTGCTGCTGTCATATATATATACACACACACACACCATCTAGATTATTTATATATATATATACACACACACACACACACACACACACACACACACACACACACACACACACACACATACATACATACATATATATATATATATATATATATATATATATACACATACATATCTTCATATCTACATATCTATATACATATTGTAAACAAGCGCTTTATAGCGCCCGACCCGGCATAGAATACGCAGAGGCACGTGTTCACACTCAAAGGCTTTTATTTTTTCTTCAGCTGTGTGACACGTCTTCCCCGTGCCACACAGCCCAAACACAGTCCAAAGCACAAACACACAAAAAACCAAACTTTCCTGCTCCACCACTCCTCCCAGGCAACCTCGTCCTCTTCCTCCCGATTCTGGCCTCGATTGCTGGGAGGCAGGCCCTTTTATGCCCCACCTGGGAGTGATCCAGGTGCCTGACCAGCTGGTCTTAATTGCACCTCCGGGTGGGGCTGATAAACCGTCCAGTGTGGTGGCTGGATCTCTGCAACACCCCCTAGCGGCCACCCCATCTCCCAACCGGGCTGTTGTGGTGGACTCCATGTCCCATGGAGCCACGGGGGAGATTGAGGAGGAATCCACTGCCAGGGAGACTGCCCCCAAGCGCCCCGGGGGAGGTATTGCAAAGTCCATGATGGCTCCCCGGGACGTATGCATCAGAGGCGTCCCGACTGGGCATGGGACCCGGCTGTCCGTCACATGGCCCCTCCCTCAGATGAGGCTTGTGGGGCTCATCGGCCTGCCCCGCGAGGGCCGGTCTTCTCCAGGATGGGGAGTCTGCATTCCTGGTTCCGCGGCTGCGCCCTGTAAAAACAGAATAAACAGGTCTGGGGCGTTGCCCCGACGTCCCTCGGGACAAGCCCGCCAGACATGGCCACCGCGGCCACAGTCATAACACCGCCGACTCCCTCCAGTACGACCCTTCTGCATGCGGAAGCAGGCAGGGAACATCTGCCCCTCGCCCCCTCCGAGGAGGGCTTGTGACGGTTCCGCCTCTGCAGTGCAGCCCTCCTTCGCTCCAAGCCGTCAGGCATACACTGCTCTATGTACGGGTTTCCGGTTTCTCTTCCAGTTCCCCTATTCCTTTGGGTCGCACTGGCGTCTGAGTCCCCTATGAGAAAAGGAGGGACCCCGCACCGCCTCGTCCCTTTGACTGCCGCAAGACCGGCGCTGGCGGTCGGGGCGGGTTGTTTGGCAGCCGGTTTCCACCTGCTGCCTCCCCGCACACTCGTCCGCCTTGCTGTCAGTCATCACAGCAGCCTCTCGTGGTGGGCGGGTCCGCCTGACAGGCAGTACTAAGCAACACTGCTGCCGCTGCGTCCCGCCCCTTTCTCTGCGGTGCCGCTTCACTTACCTGCACCGCTGTCCTGCCGGTGGGAGGCTGGCCACCCCGTCCGTCGAAGCCATTCAGCCAGGGCCCCGCACGGGATACCGAGCTTCTTCTCCAGCCCCTCCTTCGCCTCCGACAGGACCTGAAAACTTGTAAAGGGGACTGTAGGGCGAGGACAATGGACTTCACCTCCCTACAGCCCAAGAAACATTAATAGTGGCGGCGGCGGTGGATTTGGGCTCTCCGTGTCACCCTCCGCCGACCGGCGTGCCAAGAAGACCCTGTGGATCCCCACAGGCCCCTTCGGTAGTCTGGAGGAGAGGGAAGGCGTCCGTCATCCCCGCCTGCCGATCCTCCTCGGCGGGTGATTGACACACGCCCCCCCCCGCTTACCTGTTTCGCGGAGCCGCTCCTGCCCCACTTGCAGGGGCCCGCTGGGAAGCTCGTCTGGGCTCTCCTCCGCCAGCCGCTGGCTCAGGCCGAGGGGAAGACACAGCTCCGCCTTGCTCACCTCCGAGCTGGCTCCGTCGTCACGCCATGGACACTCGTCCCCCTGCCCGCACGGGTGCCGCCTCGGCGCCCAGGAGGTAGGATGACCCGCAGGCGGAAAAACATACCCGCAACCCGTCACCTACCTCCGTTGCAACCCGTCGGCGGACTAGCGTGGCGGCGTCTGCCAGTTGGCCTCTGTGTCCGCCCGGCTTTTTCTTCCCATGACAAAAGCGCCTGCAGCAGCTCCTCGGCGGCTTTGGTTGGGTAGTCCTCGCTGGCTTGCGTGCCTGCTTGCGGCCCCTGCAGCGTGTCGCGCGCGCTGTACCGCGTGTGCTGGCTTGCGGCTCCTGCCGCGTGTGCGCGCTTCAGTGCACTGTGCTGTGCAGTCCTGCCTGACTGCTTGTCTGTAGCTGCGTCGGGAGCGCGCTCTCCGACGCCACTGAGCCGAGAACCGTGCCCCGCGCTGTTGCGCTTCGCTATGCCGGGTCAGCAAATGTAAAAAACGCAGGTTCCACCCAAATGGACGGGCCGGGATCCTGCCGGCTACGCCAGTGTAAACAAGCGCTTTATAGCGCCCGACCCGGCATAGAATACGCAGAGGCACGTGTTCACACTCAAAGGCTTTTTATTTTTCTTCAGCTGTGTGACACGCCTTCCCGTGCCACACAGCCCAAACACAGTCCAAAGCACAAACACACAAAAAACCAAACTTTCCTGCTCCACCACTCCTCCCAGGCAACCTCGTCCTCTTCCTCCCGATTCTGGCCTCGATTGCTGGGAGGCAGGCCCTTTTATGCCCCACCCGGGAGTGATCCAGGTGCCTGACCAGCTGGTCTTAATTGCACCTCCGGGTGGGGCTGATAAACCGTCCAGTGTGGTGGCTGGATCTCTGCAACACCCCCTAGCGGCCACCCCATCTCCCAACCGGGCTGTTGTGGTGGACTCCATGTCCCATGGAGCCACGGGGGAGATTGAGGAGAAATCCACTGCCAGGAAGACTGCCCCCAAGCGCCCCGGGGGAGGTATTGCAAAGTCCATGATGGCTCCCCTGGGACGTATGCATCAGAGGCGTCCCGACCGGGCATGGGACCCGGCTGTCCGTCACAATATCTACATATACACATATATATATATATATATACATACCTATCTACATCATATATACACACACATACATACATACACACACAAATTATATATGTGTGTATGTATGTATGTATATATGTGTGTGTGTGTGTGTATATATATATATATATATAATCTAGATAGGGGTGTGTGTGTATATATATATATACACATACATACATATATATACACATACATATACTTGTGTGTATGTTTGTATGTGTCTATATGTGTGTGTATAGCTTTGGTCACTGAGTGCAAGGGAAAAATAATAAAATATAGTCTATAAGTTATTAAACAGTACAACATTAACGTTTTAAGAAGTACAGGTACATTGAGCACTACTGGAGTGGTTGCGGGTAAACTACATTTTAAAGACTGTGTAACACAACAGGTAAGTAACTAACAGCAGCTAAAATGTATATGGATCATCTCTCGGTAGTAGATCCCTTTTGAAAGGCGCTACACGACGGCTGTGGTATAGAAATTACATTTTCTATGTAAACGTTCAAATTTGTGCCTCTGGTAATGTGCCTTACCGGCAATTAAAGAAAATTAGTTTTGTGTCCTCTGCAGTGTTAAGAGAGAAAGGCTTTGGTTTGGCATAAAAGGAAAAAGGTGTAAAGAAAGGAAAGTTGCCTTTTTCTTTTATATAGTATAGAGATGTGTTCGCTGACGTTATGATCGCCTTTTGGGGACAGTCGCGTGGGTCTTGTGTAGACTGGTGAGACGTCCCGCCATTAATCGACTGTGATGGCACTGTCAGTCCTTCACTCGTGTGCGTGTCTTCATAATCCGAGGTGAGGACCTCATAATCGTATCGTGCAAAAGAAAGTGTGAATCGCCTTAATATTATTTTGCCGTGGTGTAGAAAAGGGGTCCCGTGTTTGCACTTGTCTGGGCTATAGCTCAGGGGGCGGATGAAAAAAATTAAAAGTGCTCACTTTGACTTAAAGCAGAAGCGCAGTCAGCGTCTCAAAGGCCGGCACAGCTATGCACGCGCTGCGACTGCTCGACTTTTGCTGGGCAGGAGACCCCTTTTGTACACACGTTCATGATATCAAAAGTCTCAGCGCTTTTGGAGGTAATTCATATATTATATATATAGCAAAATACCCGCGCCTCGAGCGGAGAAGTAGTGTGTTAAAGAAGTAATGAAAAAGAAAAGGAAACATTTTAATAATAACATAACATGATTGACATTGTCATGAGTGTTGCTGTCATATATATTCCTGCCTAAATAAGTCACCCTCGCTTCGCTCTTACTTTTTTACCGTTCATTTAATCATGGCTAGGTGGCGGAAAAATTATAAAATGGAAGGAGGATGGCTTTACCAAAACAATTATTGATGGCGAATCGATTATTCATAAAGCTTGAATTGGTGATCTGTTTTTCTGTGTTAACCTCATATTTTTCATACTTCTTCTCAAACTAAGGTGGTGCGAGGGTAAAATGAATCGGGATGCGCTGATCAATGTAATCTGCTTGTAATGCAAAGTGTGATTAAATGCATTATTTTTAACGCGTTATGGAGCACATGCATCGAAGCTTCTCAGTTGTGCTTGTGCTAAGAAAAGGAAAGATTTTAAAAATAACGTAACACGATTGTCAATGTGACCTTTTGTAAGTAGTGCCTGGAGGATTCAGTGTTGAGAAACTCTAAAGACAGCGTGTGTATTAACTTGTGGATTTTTCTGTGAGTATTTGGTGGCAGTCTGACGAAGTTGCTTCGAAGACGGCGTAGCTGAGCTCAGCTCAGAGCGAAATGAGATGAATGGGAGGGAGATGATGACGTGACTCCCCACCGCCTTAACTGTCAATCCCCACAAACACAGTCTCGGAATTTGCATAAGCACACCCCTTCACCTACAATTTTAACTTAGGTACAAAGTGATCAAAACTCTTGTTTATATCCTGCGTCCTCTTATTAAACTTGTATCCCGCATTACCTGTGGGCATGTGAAACGCCAGCGGTAGCCTGTCTATGAACTTAATTTAAAGTTTAGGTTTACACCTTGCTTTCTTTCCGAGGTAGCAGCACTCATGAATATGGTAGTATATGTCACTCGCTCGCTTCTTATTGTTTCGCTGCCTTCTCAATTATATAATGCATGTTTTCTTAAGCGCTTTTTGGAGGTCTTCCTGGTTTTCTACGTACTGCGTTGACAGTCAGTTCACGTGATTACGTGGGAGGCGTGATGATGTCACACGAAACTCCGCCCCACGTCTTTCCAGCTCAACTCCATTACAGTTAATGGAGAAAAATACCTTCCAGTTATGACCATTAGGCGTAGAATTTCGAAATGAAACCTGTCCAACTTTTGTAAGTAAGCTGTAAGGAATGAGCCTGCCAAATTTCAGCCTTCTACCTACACGGGAAGTTGGAGAATTAGTGATGAGTCAGTGAGTGAGTGAGTGAGTGAGTGAGTGAATGAGTGAGTGAGGGCTTTGCCTTTTATTAGTATAGATAATGTATTTTACCTCTTCCGTTCACGTCCACTATGGTACACCAAAGGTCGCCAAATCTGGGAATGTGCACTTCTCTGTAAGGCAGATTAGGACGTGTTGTGGCTCTGATTAGGCTTCGAGCTTCCGAACTCTCGAAGTCTAAATTCGTGTAAACTATAGGTCTGCCGAATACATAATATCATCATGGATTGGATTGGACTTGCCTGATGATGGTGCAAACACATCACTGACACTGTGAATTATTAACACAATAAATTGTGCAAGTGATTTAAGTTATTCAATTTTTTTAAAATCTATACAGCCCTATGTAGGCCCCCCAAGGTGGTAGGCCCTTGTGCTTTTCACAATTTCCAATCTTATTTGTTTCTGAATGAATGAGTAGCAATTTTCTCAAACTAAATAAGCAAAAAAACAGCAATAAATTGGCAAAAATGGATGTAGTGAGGGTATTATAAATGAACTTGATCGATCAGGATTAAAAGTCAAGACAGAGGTAAAGAATTTAGGGGTAATTATTGACTCTGACCTAAATTTTAAATCACATATTAATCTGATTACTAGGACAGCATTTTTTCACTTAAGAAATATAGCAAAAGTTAGACCTCTTATAACTTTGCAAAATGATGAGAAATTAGTTCACGCTTTTGTTTTCACTTGACTAGATTACTGTAACGCACTCCTCTCAGGACTACCCAAAAAAGATATCAATTGATTGTAAGTAGTGCAGAATGCAGCTGGTAGAATCTTAACTAGGAAAAGAAAATCCACTTTTGATGTCACTACATTGGTTACCTGTGCAACTGATTGGAATTGATTTTTAAATACTGATTATGGTTTACCAAGCCTCAAATAATCTCACTCCATCCAATATTTCAGAATGTCTTACATCTTACACTCCAAATCGTAACCTTAGATTTTCAAATGGGTGTCTGCTTAGAATTCCAGGAGCTAAACTTAAAGGAAGTGGTGAGGCGGCCTTCTGCTGTTATGCACCTAAAATCTGGAATAGCCTGCCAATAAAAATTCGCCAGGCTAATACAGTGGAGCACTTTAAAAAACTGCTAAAAACTCACTATTTTAACATGGCTTTCATGTAGCTTCATTTTAGTTTAATCCTGATATTCTATATATGCATTTAGTTATCATTATCATTCATGGTGGCTCCAAAATCTGTACTAATCATTACTTTTTCTGCTGTTCTTTTACTGGTTTTCTGTGGTGGTAACCTGCGCCAACACCACCTGATCAAAGCACCGTGATGTTCCTACATTGATGGATTAAAGGCCATCATTATCAAGTTCATCCATGTGAATGAGGACTGATTGAGGTCATTTATATTTGGTAGAATGCCTAGAGGGGGCTGGGTGATCTTGTGGCCTTGGAACCTCTGCAGATTTTGTTTTGTTCTCCAACTGTCTGGAGTTTTTCTTTTGTTTTTTCTGTCCTCCATGGCGATCGGACATTACTTTTATTCTATGTTAATTAGTATTGCCTAATTTTATTTTTATATTTTTTCTCTTTCTTCATCCTGTAAAGCACTTTGAGCTGCATCATCTGTCTGAAAATCCATCCATCCATTTTCTAACCCGCTGAATCCGAATACAGGGTCACGGGGGCCTGCTGGAGCCAATCCCAGCCAACACAGGGCACAAGGCAGGAACCAATCCTGGGCAGGGTGCCAACCCACCGCAGGACACACACAAACACACCCACACACCAAGCACACACTAGGGCCAATTTAGAATCGCCAATCCACCTAACCTGCATGTCTTTGGATTGTGGGAGGAAACCGGAGCGCCCGGAGGAAACCCACGCAGACAAGGAGAGAACATGCAAACTCCACGCAGGGAGGACCCGGGAAGCGAACCCGGGTCTCCTAACTGCGAGGCAGCAGCGCTACCACTGCGCCACCGTGCCGCCCCTGTCTGAAAATATGCTATATAAATAAATATTGTTGTTGTTGTTGTTAGCCTCTGCTTTCCTATTAGAGATTGTAAAGTGGACACAGAATATTACAGACCGCTAGACTGTGATGACTGGCTGGCCCAGCGCTGTTTCAGCTGTGGAATGGCCAAATGGGGGAGGCAGCTTGATGGATGAGGTCTCCAGGACTATAAACAAATCCAAATCATATTATGTGATGTCATCCATTGTTAAATTCTGCTACGTACTTCAAAAATGTTTATTTTTATACTGTATTGAGGATTTGTTCTGTTCTTTGTATTGTATTGTAATGTATTGATGCCCTTCTTTTTGACACCCACTGCACGCCCAACCTACCTGGAAAGTGGTCTCTCTTTGAACTGCCTTTCCTGAGGTTTCTTCCATTTTTCCCTACTGGGGTTTTTTTTGAGTTGTTCCTTGTCTTCTTAGAGAGTCAAGGCTGGGGGGCTGTCAAGAGGCAGGGCCTGTTAAAGCCCATTGTGGCACTCCTTGTGTGATATTGGGCTATACAAAAATAAATTGTATTGTATTGTATTGTATTGATGGTCTGGGTCGGCTGCACACTCTTTGATTGCTTCTGAACGCCTATTGAAGCTGCTACGACATACCCAAGGAGGAGCCAAACAAATGAGGACACGCACAGAATCAGCAAGGAGTGGTGCAAGCACTTAATTTTACAATAAAGAAACGAACAGTGTCCAAAATGCAGTTCAGTCCAATTCTTAAATGATCCATGAAATATGCAAAGCGGAGGTTAAAATATACAACAAATAAATCTAATAAAAACTAGTTTAAAACCACGGCAGAAATCTGTCCATTCATTTAAAACAAACACAACTGCCAGTGCAGCATTCTAAAAACCAACTGTAGCAAGAGGGTTATTAGTGCCAATATGATTTGTGACACGTATTTCAAAGATTTGCAATTCAGTTGAGAGAGAGAGAAAGACCGGCAGAGAGATGGACAAATGACAGCTGTAAGTCAAGATAGAGAGATGGGCAGAAAACACTTAAGGATACACAAGCAGGTTATTTTAAAAAGTGCTGATGTCTGCTTGACCAATATGGTTAAAAAAAACAGAGTCTCTGATAAATGATGAGAACAGGTGAAGGTATTAACAACCCCACAGTTCTTCTAGTAGTTGTCCATATCTGACATGAATTCTATGAATATGTGATTATGTGAGTGTTTATAATGACGAGGATCAAGCACAATGTCAGAAGCTAACCTATACCATCGACATTCACAGGTGCTGGATGGAACATCTGGAGTCAGCATCCCCCCACATGTGTATATATATATATATATATATATATATATATATATATATATATATATATATATATATATATATATATATATATATATATATGAATGAATTAATGTTACCTTTGTTATCTCTTTTTGTACCATATCTCTATTTCTTATAATTATTTCCGCCATGGGTACAAATGGGTTGGTACTAGTTCGAATCAATTCTGCATCAAGTAACACATCCCAAGGGAGAAAGAGCACCCATTGCTGGATACACCTATGTTTCCTCCACTTTCCTCAAACGGTATCCTTCAGCCCAAGGAAATGTCCTTCCGACACTTACAAAATATCAGTAGATTGATTATTCATGTGTGTGCAGTGTCGCATATTGACATGATGGCAAAGTTACTTGTTAATATGAATGATTTACAGGTCTTATATTAAATATATGTTAATATATATGTCATATTAAGAGAAACATGTCTCAGTTAAGCCATCTCAGACTACTCCAAAGTGACGCTTTGTTAATAGGCTATATAGAACAGATGAAAAACACTTTACTGATGCATTGTAAGTGTTATGGACACCAAAAGAATTGTATGTTAAGGTCTTGTTACATAGTAGTAAATGAGTATTAGATGCATTCCTGCAATACCTAAACTAAAGTGTCAGGTCAGGTCAGCTTGGGGAGCATGCACTGGTACAGTGCATTGCTGCAACCCCCACACAACAAAACAGCTCAGGATCCTGGTTAACAACCCCCCAAGGCAGACACGTGGTCCAGTCTCACCCTCCAGAAATGACCATTTATAAAACTACTGCATAACTAAAACCATAACATATTTTTTTTTAAATATTCTTATACAGTAGACACTGTATAAGTCATGTGGACTAAAGTCACTTCTGGTGCCCTTCCAGGATTAGGGGCACTGAAGCTTAAGCTTCATTATTTTCATGGTGGAGCTGCCCCTGGTCATAACAGAACAGATCTGCAAGTTCCATATCATGAAAATTATAATAGCCAACCATCAAGCACAGAAGGAATTCATTACAAAAGTGCTTTTTATTTTTATTTAGGTTATATTAATTGGCAGGTACAAACTGTTCATTGTGTGTGAATATGGTGTGAGTGTGTGTGTGTGTATGTGTGTGTGTGACTGAGGGGGGTACCAGTGATAGATTAGAGTCCTCTCCAGGTCTCATTTCAGCCTTTTGCCCTTTAGGGCCCCATAACACTGAAAAGAATTGAGAAGGTTCTAGAACTGACTTCCTGAACTCAGTGCAGTGAGGGCTACAATACCTGCCCAGAGCTCAAACGCACCTGAATGTTACATGCATGCATGCCTTTTTTTAACTTGTTTCCTTTCTTAACCACAGACAATTTCCTTCCTTCTTAATTTAGTCTTTCTCAATAGAACCAAAAACAATCAAAAGATTTACTTTTCCTTTTGTAAAAGATTTGCAAATTTATATAATGCTGTTGATGCTCTTACATTTGCATTTCTCTAACATTTTTATTTAATTTCTTTAGCTCTTGCTAATCTTATAGTTATAATAAATAAACGGTTGTCTGTATTACGTCAATCACACTTTTAAGAATATACACATTCATATTGATGAGAATTTCACAGCAAAACTACATTATTTTACAATACCAGTCAAAAGTTTTAGAGCACCTCAGTTTTTCCAGTTTTTCTTCAAATTTAATTAGTTGAAATACAATGAATGACCTAAAAGGGTGAAAAGGTAAGCAGTAAACTGCCAAAGGTTTAAATTTAAAGTTTAGGTAAGCAAAAACTGAAAAAAGGAAATATCAGAATATTACAAAAGGGCCTTTTTCAGGGAACAACTAATGGGTTACAACCTACACATGTTCTGCAGCAATTAAAGTGAATGAAGCCTTGCAAGTTGAAGCAAACAATTTGCACGGGTGGCCCAACTTCTGTTGATTACTTAAAAACCCTCGGTCTGTCATAAAGCAGAGTTTGAACACAGCTCATGTGCAGTATGACAGTTGGCTGCCTGTCCTACATTTCATGGATTTTTTATCATTCACATTACATCTGCTGTAATGGTGCATACAGTAAAACTGCAAAAAATGAACAACTAAAACACCTTCAAGCCATTTTCAAATTGCACACAAATCACCACTAGCATGGGTTTCTTTGGTTATTCTGCATGTCACTGACTTTAGTGGTGCCAAAGTGGTTGGTGCTGCTGCCTCAGAGCTGCACAAGATTGATGTAAGCAACAATGAAGATCAAACATCAGCGTGCTATTGTGGTCTGTGTATTTAATAAGGCGTCAAACCCATAAATAGCTAAAATAAGTATTCACACTGTACCATCAGAGTAATATAACAGAAAAACTACACATAAATTTGGACGTTGCTAATTCAGCAACCATACTGAACACATAGAAAAAAAAACAAGATGGTAGCTTTCATGTAGAATTGCTTTCATATCATCTTACATTCTCATTTTTTAAGTTTTCTGCTGATGCTTTTCTATGTTTCAAGCATAGGAGGATCACCTTCCGGTACACCTAAGGTATGTCCTACTACCTCAGGATGAGGGTGGGGAGTCACTAACTATCCTGTCTGCCTGTTCCCTCACAACCTTGAAAAACCGCCCCTTCAGGGCAATGGAGCCAAAGATTCCCTCTCCCCTCTAGTCTGTCCACTATACAAGGAAGAGGCCCCCAGAAGGTGACAGCTCATTTGGACCTGACCTCACTGGACAGAGAGTCTCTGAGAATGCCACAAGAGCGATTTAAAAGTCAATTCACCTAACATTGTATGTGTCTGTTTTGAAGTTTTTCTTTTTGTTCAAATTAAACTGTTGGCACCCCAACTATTCTTGGATTTGACCTGCTACATATATTAGTGTATTTTCCATAGAATGAACTTGTTCCGGGGCGGCATGGTGGCACAGTGGGTAGCGCTGCTGCCTCACAGTTAGGAGACCTGGGTTTGCTTCCCGGGTCTTCCCTGTGTGGAGTTTGCATGTTCTCCCCGTGTCTGCATGGGTTTCCTCCCACAGTCCAAAGACATGCAGGTTAGGTGCATTGGTGATTCTAAATTGTCCCCAATGTGTGCTTGGTGCCAATGTGTGCTTGGTGTGTGTGTGTGTGTGTGTGTGTGTGTGCACGCCCTGCAGTGGGCTGGCGCCCTGCCCAGGGTTTGTTTCCTGCCTTACGCCCTGTGTTTGCTGGGATTGGCTTCAGCAGAGCCCCGTGACCCTGAAGTTAGGATATAGCAGGTTGGATAATGGATGGATGGATTAACTTGTTCCACTACAGTTCATCTTCATTCCAATAATACAGTGATACATAGTTTAGATGCTATCTTGCAGCTGACTAACAACTCTGTATTTTAGGTTAAGTGCACCTTTTTATTGTGTTTTACTTTGACTATATCTAAAAAAAAAAAAAGTGTTCCAAGGGAGACCCCTGCTGGATACAATTGGTAAAATTATGCTATGTCAATCAAACAAGCAAATCAATCAATCAAAGCAAACTTAATTGTCATCTCAAGCAAGTATACAGATAGATGGAATTGCGAAGCTCAGGCCCCACAGTGTAACCACATGAAGTGCAAATAAGAATTAAAATTAAAATTAAAACACAAACAGGACAAGACATTGTGCAAAAGACAAGACAAAGAAGTAGCAGCAATATGACGTGTGGTAAGCAATATGAACATTGATGCAATGTAGATAGATAGATAGATAGATAGATAGATAGATAGATAGATAGATAGATAGATAGATAGATAGATACTTTATTAATCCCAAGGGGAAATTCAGATAATCCAGCAGCAGTATACTAATACAAAAAAAAAAAAAAATAAAATAAAAATGCATGTAAAAAACAGACAATAACTTTGAATAATGTTAGTGTTTACCCCACATGGGTGGAATTGAAGAGTCACATAGTGTGGGGGAGGAACGATCTCCTCAGTCTGTCAGTGGAGCAGGACGGTGACAGCAGTCTGTTGCTGAAGCTGCTCCTCTGCCTGGAAATGACACTGTTCAGTGGATGCAGTGGATTCTTCATGATTGACAGAAGTTTGCTTAGCGCCCGTCGCTCTACTACAGATGTTAAACTGTCCACCTTTATTCCTACAATAGAGCCTGCCTTCAGGTACGCCCTACTCTTTACAAAGTATGCCCAGGGATCTTTATTGACCAGAGTATCAGGACCTCAGTTTTACGTCTCATCCGAAGGACTGACCCATTTTTAAAGTACAGTGTCCCCATCACTGCATTGGGACATTGGGATACACTTTCACAGTACAAGGTAAGCACCGCCTGCTGGTCTCGTCAAGACCTCTTCCAGCATCAACCCCTCCGAACAGCCATGACTCGAGGAAATTCTTGGTAGCGAGAACCAATCAGATCGCTTTTCGCTACCAAGATTCTACCAAGAATTGAAAGCTCGGGCCAATCGCAGCCCGTATCGAATACCAAGAATTGGCCAATTATGGCTCGGTAGGTAGGTAATAAAAGTTTCATAAATGTATTGATTAATGTTGTTTTACCACCCTTTGAAATATGATTACATATGTGACATTTTGTTTGTAATCTAGTAGTCTAAATGAATTATGAATGAATTGATATATTTACATTCACGTACACATTTTTTAAAAGGATTTTTTAAGCATTCTTGGTGCAGTTTATTACAGTTATTAAATATGTATGCAAAACGTGTAAAGAAAGATATAATAATGTATTAATATAATAAACATTGAATTGTATAATCATAGTTTCATTTTACAGAATGAGCTTTAAAAATAATAATAATATGAAGTGCTGTTAATTATAAAAATACAAATCATAGAAAGTGAAAACTTTTTTCTTGACTTCATCTTTGCCCATTTTTTCGTTTAATTCATTGTTTGGGTGAGTTCATTTTTATCTGAAAAGATAGATGAACTATGTGTACATATTTCCTACAGAAGACCCTAAGAAAGTCTTTCTGGTACATAAAGTCCAATAGTTCTCAATGAATTACTGCAGTAAAAATGATATATATATATACCTGTAAAAATACGTGACTAGTATGTTTTTTTATACTTAACAGTAATTTCACAAATCATTTATATCAATGCTAATATAGAATAATAATAATTATATTCTATATTAACACTAATGTTATAAAATATGCTGATAAAATAGACCTACACCTTTAATACTCAGATGATTCTAGCCAGCATCTATATATATAATTCACTAAGGCAAGACAACCATGGAAAGCATGCCGGAAGGGGCGTGGATTCACTAAGCCGCCGACAAGTGAGACACCTATGGCGCACACAGGAAGGAACCACGCCCACCAGCTTCAAGACCATTGGATACGGCGACAACTCACAGAGCCACGCCCACCAACTCGACACGACGACACAGAAAAACCGGCGTCATTTATATTCGTCTGTCGTAGAGGTCACATGCAGCTCCGACCCACGTTGACTGTTAATAGAGGCATGTTTCTTGCGGAGGTGAATCGCCATATGCGGCGTGTAAAACTATTTGCGAGGGGTATCCCATGGGATCCTTAAAACGTTCCTTTACAACTGAGGTTAAAACACAATGAAGTGAGCAGTCTTTAAAAAACGAGTTTTTGGTTACGACGCACGACCGCATGCACTATAGCAAACTGTTTTACACGCTACATACAGCAATTCCCATCCGCGACAAACATGCGTCTTCTTAGATACTCCTGCACTTTGTACACACCCCCCTCCCACCGTGGTCGGGTGTCTTGGTGGATTATATATAGAAAGGCAGCCAAAACCACACAGAGCAATGAAAAGTCTACGTGAGTCACAGGTGCATCTGGACTGTACAAAGACGACAACGACTCGAGTGACGAGTTGGAGGTGGGCACATGAGCAGGCAGTGTATACTGAACGAGAAATCAACAGACAAGCGTGACGGAGGGAGCGGAGTGGATGTCCTTCTCCTCTTCTCCCGTTCCACCCTGAGCCGCCGCACGGACGATTGTGTGTTGGTTCGTTCCGTGCATTGGTTAAAACCCAATGAAGGAAGCAGTCTTTAAAAACCAATAAGCCCTGTGCCTCTGTTTCATTACCGTCTCACCTGCTTCACCAATGCAGGCCCCGCAACAGGCAAGCCAACCGGGCAGCCAACCGGGTAACCAAAGTCTTTGGGTTCAGGGGGGAGTATGGTTACAAAGCTGAAACTTAAAGGAATTGACGGAAGGGCACCACCAGGTGTGGAGCTTTTCGCTTCATTTGACTCAACACAGGAAACCTCACCCGGCCCGGACACGGACAGGATTGACAGATTGATAGCTCTTTTTCGATTCTGTGGGTGGTGGTGCATGGCAGTTCTTAGTTGGTGGAGCGATTTGGCTGGTTATTTCCGAAAACGAACGAGACTCCCGCCTGCCAAATAGTTACACGACCCAACAGCGGTCGGCGTCCAAATTCTTAGAGGGACAAGTGGCTTTCAGCCACGTGACATTGAGCATTAACAGGTCTGTGATGCACTTGTATGTCCGGTACTGCACGCACGCTACACTGAATGGATCAACGTGTGTCTACACGGAGCGGGGAGGCATGGGTAAGCCGTTGAACCCCATTCGTGATGGAGACCGTGGCTTCCAATTGTTCCCCACGAACGAAATTCCCAGTACGTGCGGGTCATACGCTCGCACTGATTACGTCCCTGCCCTTTGTAAAGCCCCCCATAATCGGGTGACTTGGTGGATTATATATAAAAAAGCAGCCGGAACCGCAAAGAACAATGAAAAATCAACGTGGAAACCGACTGAGGCGGTGTTTGGAAAATTAACAGTCAACGTGACTCACAGGTGCGTGTGGACTGTACACAGACGAAAGCGACTCAGGTAGGGAGTTGGGGCGGGCACATCAGCGGGCAGTGCGTACTGAACGAGCGCCGTTCAACCCGTCCTTCGCTTTGGAAGGAGAAAGCGCGACGGCGCTCCTCCGGCTTTTAGTCACGGACAATTGTATGTTGGTTCGTAGCGTGCATTGTTGCAATGTTGCTTTTCTTGGTGGTTTATTAAATTATGGATTTTTCAAATTTTTTTTTTTTTTCCTCTGTGCTTAAAACTCATTTAAAAAGCGGCCTGATTATGTGGCGTATGCTACGCCGCGGGTTGGCTAGTATAATATAATTAATTAAGTGGTGTGTGTGCAGTTTACTAGACAACACATATAGTTGTTTTGCGCTTAGTACATAAACATTTCCCTTTGCAATATTTCCAAATATTTATTTTTACCTACTTCAAATTAATTAAATGTCAGCATCAACTAGAATATATTACTTCCTAAATGTTAGAAATATATACAAACACAAGTCTGTGCACTATTATTTATTCATTCTTATTGTACTTTCATTTTTATTGTACCCCTCTTGATTATCTGTGCAGCCATCTGAGAGCTTGGTAAAGGTGCTATATAAGTAAGTAAAATTGATTATTATTTGTTATAATTACAATTCAATAGAATGGGCAGGCTGTTTGTTTAAGTGTGATTTTTAACTATGCTTGTTGTCCATGTGTTCCTTGACAAATCAATCATTCATTAAACGTTTTTTTGAATCAAAAAAACAACTACATCTGCAATGTAGGATTCCAAGCACCATTCGTTGAAGAGAAAGTTTTTTTTTAAATTTATTTTAGAGATATGTTCTTTTATTCAGCAATGTGCCACGAGTGAGATTCAAACCCGGATCCCTACGATAATTTCTAGTAGGTCGCCTCTCAAAAATTGCAGCTATAACTCAACTTATATGCGCAATCCTCAACCCAAGCTTTTTCTGTTTAGTCTCCGAACCAAGTACTAGCTGGGCCCAGACATGCTTAGCTTCAAGTGGATGACCTGTTCTGAGGTGCATGTGGTATGACTACTGTGAGTTTAATAAGAAAACTGTTACCAAATCCAGATGTTAGGAAAAATCAAATTCCAGGATGAAAAAGTAATAGGTACTGTTAAATTATTTTACAAATAGATTTCACAGACAGCACAGCCTGAACTAATAGAAGATGGAGATATTACAGCACCCCAAATCATTTGGGTCAATTTAGAACAGAGTTGAGAAAATAAGAGTAGTAAAGAAACTGTGGCTGCTGGTTAACTTTATGGACTCTAGCGCATGAACTGAATAGTACAGTCCTACAGAACTTCACATGCAAAGATTTACGGGTAGCTGTAGAGGTTAGGCCTGTCATTGAAAACAGAGAAAATTGGACTTAGATGGTGAAAACATATTGTAGCGACCTCCGTGTCAGGCTCAAAAAGAGAAGAAGTAAAAAAACAGACAGACGTAGTAAAGTCCCACTAAAATGTTTTACCTGAAAAGTCAAGAAAATGAACGCCAAACTCGTAACCCCAAAAACACCACCTTGTAAGCACCCTCTCCAAACCCTCCTCCCATCCTGGATCCCGCCCTCACCACCTCAATCAATACCCTGCTGTCAGTCTTCCATGCTGTACTCCGCCCTCCCTCAATTGGACCTAACAGTCAGTCAAAAAAAAGCCTTCAACCTGGCTGGGACGCTACAATATCAAAAGAACCAAAAGAGTTTACAATCTGGGAAAAATAAAAGGGATGGGCATGCGTACAACTTTTCAAAATGCCAATTCAGGAAGAGAATTCACAGTTCTCATGGTTTAATACAGGTATAGGTAGCCATCTAATTTAAAAAGCACAGATTACTTGGGAACATTATCTTTTGTAAATTTGGGATGTTTGCAATGAATAAAGTTACTGTGTTCAAGTAACTTACTAGAATATTTTAGTTTTAAGAGCTAAAGTGATTTAAGTTAATGTTAATGGTAAATTTACCTTAGTTTCTGTTTAATTTGAATAGAACAAAGCTTTCACATAGATAATGGAAAATTCAGTTTTACCCTCGTAAGTTAACAAGTTCATGGAATGTTCTTAATGTACTGCCACTGCATATCACGGTGTAACAATAGGATGATCTCAGATTGTAGGTAGGCAGCCAGAAAGAAACCTGAAGTGTTGGACATTAAGTGCACAGTTTTCTGACCCAATTAACATATGTCAAATGTACAGTATGTCTTAGGATATGTGATAACAAATAGAAAAAGTAAATGGAGTTTGAACAATTCAGGAATACTCAAATCTAAAACTTTACTTTCTAGGAAACAAATAACATAGTGGTTCAATCAACATAGTCCCAGTATTGTAGGTCTGGAATGGAAACCTCCCAAGGATGGGATGCTGTTGTGGGTGCTGGTGCTTCTGCTGCTTCAGGTTTGGACATTGGACAGAGATTGCAGAGATTCCATATGTGGTATGACTGCCTTTGGTAGATCTAGTTGGTGTAGAATTTATAGATATTTTCTTTAAGAAATGGTTACCATCAGTGTCAGTGGGTTCAGCTGTCAACAGCTGGTGACAGTTGTCCCTTATATGCTTTACATTTCCTGCTAAGACTTGATAGCTGTTGGGCTGAAGAGCCTTTAAAGCCATGGTAGCCATTCTGTTATGACTACAAGAAGTCTGCATTCTAACTGACTGGCATGCTGTAAAGTAGAGGAAGCATGTTTACTGAGCTAATATACAATAATATTGTTATGGTGTGGCAGACTTTATGTGAAAAGTAAACTTTTTAGGGGATTAAATCATGGAGAGTCAGAATCTATTATTATTTGGATATTATTAGTTTAGGAAGATGTTAATATTTATTATTTTTTATTATATTTATCCATCATCAACGATGCACTGGCCTGTAGGATAGGAAGGAAAGGGCCACAAGTTAAAAAAGGGGATAATAACAGGCTGTGCAGGAATTGCCAGGTCTTTTTCTCTTGTCTTTGTTTCTGTCCCTAAATGTTCACCCACCATAACCTTTTCTGGCAGACTGGTAAAGTACTGAGGACTTCTAGCTTTGCAGCACCATTTGAATGTACAGTTGAATTGGCTACAAGTTATGGGGTGAGTCATGTTTGCAAGCAGTACAGTACCCACCCATAATAAGACGGTTGACAAAATGAAATGGCTCAGAGAGTATTTAGGAAAGCACCTGAAAAGAGAAGTGTGACAATTGCAGCATCCAAGCCACACCTGATAGTCACTGAGGTTTGCAACTTTTGGTTTAGCAGTAAGAAAGGGTTGGCGGGGGTGAACACAAGATAAGACATGAGTCAGGCAGCAGAGTATTCACCCATCAAGGTGATCATAAGAGAACTGAGGTCAATTAGTAAGTTAAGAACCACCTTGAGGAATGCAGCAATCTATTGAAGAAGCTGGGGGCCCTTTGCATTACTTTGTACAGTTAACATTATTGATGTTATTTAACTATCAAATAATAAAGAGTGGCTTCCACAACGACCACCCAATAAAGTGTGTAATCTTTTCTTTTGCAATAAGAAATGATGCATTGTATGGCCTTTACATGTTATTAGAGAATGGAGTGTGCATTTGTGTTGCTAATGGTTTTAATCCAAAGCAACTATTTTGTTGTAATTTACACCTCAATCTGTCCCAGTCTGAACACTTGCACTGTAGTAACAGTCAGCCATAAACCTGTGACATGTAGATTACAAAGGAAGAAGCAACATCTCTTTCATTGTAAACTAATAGAACTCGTGTGCACAGGGACTGCTTCTAAGCACAACAAGCAGAGCACTTCCTGGTGTCGTCAGCTGAGCTTTCTCTCAATCAGCCCTCATTGTGCCACCACTACACTCTACCCCACCCCACTCTACCCATCAACAGTGCAAATTGTGCCGACTACGCCAAGTGTTTTGAAATGGAATTTCACTATGATCCATCTAAGTTCAGACATTTGTACTGTGGTAACAACCAGCCATGAACCTGTGACATATGAATAAGTAAGGCCCTCAGAAGTAACTCCTGTTTCACTTTGAGCTAATAGGAGAAGTGAAGTTGTCTGTCCATGAA
Source organism: Polypterus senegalus (assembly GCF_016835505.1). Lineage (NCBI taxonomy): Eukaryota > Metazoa > Chordata > Cladistia > Polypteriformes > Polypteridae > Polypterus > Polypterus senegalus. The sequence goes on from NC_053164.1 coordinate 53,501,270, forward strand.
CTGCCTCCAAGCACTACAGGCAGAGGTCTTCCTGGTGACATCAGCTTAGCTCTCACTCAGCCCCCACCTTCTGCATAGCATTGCCACTACAGTGACTTAAGTACAAGCGTAATGGTATACATGTGGCCATACCACCTGAAGTGATTTGCCCATGGTCACACAGACGAGCGGTTAGGATTGTTGGTTATCAGCATGTTGGCATGACTATTTGCTGTATCTTACCTCAACTCATAAAGTTTTCTATTACTGTATTAAGAACTGTTAACATAACTCCTATTCTAGAAAAAGCTACACACTAATAATCATGTTATTCTTCTATTTTAATAATCTGTGCTTTATCACCCCTAACTTCTGGTTTCTACATCTTGATGGGTCTGGCTGTCCCTCAGCTAAATATACCAGCCGGTGTGATTACCTATTCGTAGTTCACAGGCTTTCTTGACCAGTCAGCACCACCCACCTTGAGGTGGATTTAATGTTTAAAATTATTAGGAAAAAGTTCAGTGAAGTAGAAAGTTTTAGTCAGCCAGAGGAGAGAAGATGCCCAACAACTACCCTATATCATGAATTATGGTGATGTTTCTCCAAACAGGGATGAATGTTTCTTAGAACAGAGCTCAACTTTGTATATTTTCTCCAAGTGCAGCCTGATGGTGGAGTGATTATCAATGTAGTCTCTTGGACCCAGAAGTCTGAATCCCACATGTGTGAAGTTTGTCTGTTTTTGCTACACCTGCATGCACTTTAGTTGAACTGGTTACTCCACATTCGCGTGTGAGTGGGTCTTGTGATGGACAGGTCCCTGTCCCGAGCTGTTTTCTGCCATGCATGCTGAGTCCCTTAAATGTAGTTCTGCATTTGAGAACTGCATTTATTTTTTTCTCCCTGGCCCTGTAGGAGCCCCATTTCCATGGGTTTTTATATTAACCAGTTTTGCTTTTAATCAACGATTGTTAGCTTGGTGACTTGCTTCTGCTCACAGTTTGTCAAGACAGAAATATCAATCTCTTTTTGGGTTACCTGTTAAAGAAGTTTAAGACAAATGTGTGTATATTTTATCAAAATATGCTTTTTTCCCCATATTTTTGCAATATCTTTTTTTAGTAATATTTTCAAAAATGTCCTCTTTGTGGGGACCACATTCAAGTACAAATAAGTTGTTTTTCTTTGGTCCAGCAATGTTATCATGTCATGTCAGCAGGAAAAGATAAATAGAGGCAATAATACAGACTCAAGTAAATACTAAAATAAAAATGGAATATGAAGGATGGATAATCATTAGACTTGTTCATTAACACTTGGACAAAAATTCACAAAGTGAGCATCTCCATCTTCCACTTTGCTGTTTCCGGTTAAGAAATCACTGTATTTCATTAGCACCAGTCTTGGGACTAATTAAAAAAAAGGAGTTAACATGAAAACCAGTAACCTGGTAAATAACAGGGCAAAATTTTCAGAGCCCTTGGTTTTGGGTTTTAGGAACTCTATGAGGGGCGGCACGGTGGCGCAGTGGTAGCGCTGCTGCCTCGCAGTTAGGAGACCGGGTTCGCTTCCCGGGTCTTCCCTGCGTGGAGTTTGCATGTTCTCCCCGTGTCTGCGTGGGTTTCCTCCCACAATCCAAAGACATGCAGGTTAGGTGGATTGGCGATTCTAAATTGGCCCGTGTTTGTGTGTGTCCTGCGGTGGGTTGGCACCCTGCCCAGGATTGGTTCCTGTGTTGGCTGGGATTGGCTCCAGCAGACCCCCGTGACCCTGTATTCGGATTCAGCAGGTTAGAAAATGGATGGATGGAACTCTATGAGTGGACCAGGAGTTGTTACATCTCATTAGGGTTCAAAATTACCAAATGCAGGGATGGGCAAGCAGCCCAAGAGTCTGTCCTTTTAAATGATTTAAAAGAAAATAAGTGGTCCATCTGGAAAGCAGGGGGACACACCACTGCAATGTGGTCTCTTTGATTTAGTGATGGCTGCTAATCCAAGAAGAACACGATCAACTGGGAATTTTCAAAGCCATTCTGCTGGATGAAAAGAAAGTCAATGAAAGAGCCTGACATGCTGTAAGAATGGGCAAAGTATGTTGCTCTCATTCAAAAATGGATCCTGATTGAATGAGGGAGAGTCAGGCAGTAGACAGGGTGTCATATCGTCACAGGCCCTGATCACGTACACACCTACGCTCACTTTCAGCCAAATAAGAATTGCTAATTAACCTAACAAACACTGATATGGGAAGAACCTGCAAACTCTGCATAGAACAGGATTCTAATCCATGGGGTTGAACTCATAAGGTAGCGGCACTAACTACTGTGCTGTCCTGCCACCCTATTCATATATTATTATGGTATAAAATGTGCAAGTCCTTAACACTATTGCAATTAAACAATGCACTGAATCAAACCCTAGTCCCTCTTGTGGGTTTGGACATCCCCTTTGTATTTTTGAGTGTGACGTTTTTGCTTTCTGTATAATACTTTACAAGCTGATTTGTGTTTTATATCATATAAAGAATGTATTGGAATATATTCTTGTTTCTAATGGTGCTGGATGGTTATTCTGTACACTTCATAATACTACAACTGCTACTACTACTAAAGTACAACACTGGAGTTAAAATGGCCCATGTGGACAATAAGGAGCTTACCCCTAGCATGTGGTGTTTCTAATAATTAAGAAACAATGGCAAAGATGAAGAAGAGAGTGGCTGACATGTTATAGGCATGGGCAAAGGAGGCCGTCTGCTCTCTTTAGGTTTTAAGAATTTGCTAAAGTATGTTTTTGTCAAATTTTCGGATACTAGGGCTCCCAGATTGCAACAAAATATGAGATTATTTAAAAAGCAACCCAAAACTGGCACCATGTGACAAACAGGAGAAGAATAAATGACCACAATAAGTAAAGCAGGTGGTCAGGAGTGGAGAATGGAAAGGCCTGACAAGGAAAGGTTTAGGGTTAATGACAGCAACCTCAAGCAGAAACCCAACATGATAATCTCAGTTATCAGTATGGATCATTTTAAAAGTTCAGTGTTTAGTGGATTAACATTACGCCATATTCTCAAAGCTGGTTAATCCACTTCAGGGTCATGGTGGTTTATAACACATTCTGGTTGCCCTGGTCAAAGAAGTGAATCCGGCCCACTCTTTAAATCTTTTTCAGAAAGTATCTAATGAAAAAAATAGATTTATCACGTGTAAATTCTTACAAGATAAATATAGCAAAATAACACGGGTATAGGTTGGCATAGGCTAGTTGTTCTCAGGTTAGTCATGGGAGACTCCAGTGGCAGCATGCAGTTATTACCCACTTTCAAACATTCTTATAGCAGTTTAGAAATTACAAACTGGATTTACTGTTGCTTTATTCAATAATACACTACATAAGCACTTCTGTGTTGCATTAGAATAGATTTCCTTCCTTATGTTGTCTTTTAATGATTTTTTTTCTTATATTTAGCACAAGTACTCAATTTCATTTGCACCAGTATTCATTTCACTCTTTGTTAATTGTCAGTACCCAAACACAAGTACGGGAGTATACAAAATATTGAAATAAAAGGAAAATGAAAAAAGAGACAAAATTTTATACAGCTATGGCAACAATTCAAATATTACCACATTTTGATAAATACAATGAAGATATCACAGTGCTGAGCCTTTCACAGTACAGAATAACAGCAGGAAAAGCCCACATAATAAAATGAATTAGATTAATCTGATGGAGGGGTAGCACACTGAGCCACTGGTATAAGAAATAGTGTAAATGGCTGTAATCTTGACTTAGTAGTTTAATGAATGTGAATACCATTGCTGCAGAAGCCACCTGACATATGCCATAGTCTGGTAACGTGATGTATAATTGAGTTTCTCAGTATCAGCATTTTCTCCTGGAATAAACAGCAGCATTGTCCTCTTCAAAAATTTAGAAAGAAAAAAAGAGTAAAATAACTAAACATTAAAAATTATTATTATTTCTCTGCACTCAGAGTGAGGGTTACTAAAGACAACTATGTAATGACTACAGATTCTCAAAAAATAAAATATATAGCGCATGACCTCAACCTCAATATATTAATTAATTCAAACTCATTCACACTTTCCTCCTTCCAGTTAAATAAATGCAGCAAGTTAAAATGATTTTGTTTCAAATTTGAACTCTTGTCAGATTGACTAAAAATGTAAGCTGCAAGGGGAAGACTTTTATTTTAAATAGAATTCTGAAAAATTGTAAGGTAAATGGCAACAGACAACAATTCATAAAGACAATTTTAACTTCCAAAATATCAAACTTATCCTTTAAGCAAATAAGGTAAGATAATAATGTGATGCCAAAGTGTGGCCACTGCTGTGCCTGTCTGAAGTAACCCCGGGAATGCCTTCAAATACTTAAACAGTACAGACTACTCATTTATGGAATCTTTTAAAACCTTTTAAAATTAACTTACTAGAATAAATAAATTATGTGCCTTTAGGCAAGTATTGTAAACAGAAGGCTGCAGGTTATTTAAATCCTGATCTCATATGTATGGTGGAGTGGACAATCCACTTGACTCTCCAGAGAAGATAATTGTGCCAAATGATACATGAAGTCAGATGGCAGACAGAAATTCAGGGAAACAGATGCTGGAAAAATCATACCAGTTTTCATGACTTTCCTTATCTTTTTGACCATACCTTTGCCCTTTTTCTTTTTACATTTATTAATTTTTTTGTCTCTTTTCCGCAAGGGGGCATTCAAGAATGGTGAAAAAACTTGTTCTTTAGGTAACAAAGGTCAGCCATCACTTAGCACCAAGAAGCCAATACAGCAAGCAGTGCTGCCACCCCCGGTTTAATGCCCAGGTCTAGTACCCTATACGTGAAATATATACATTCTCCCTTCAGCTTGTGTTTAAAGATATCATCTCTGTGTTTGTGTAATTCAATGGCATCCCAAACAGTTCACTAACCACACAAAGCAATAAAAAATGCCTGCTTAAACCTTCATATCAACACATACAGAGATCCGTCCAATTAATTGCTTTACAGTACAAATGCAATGATAAAAAAAACAGTTTGCTTATGAGTAGCACTGTGGTGCTGTGTTAGTGCCGCTGCCTTGAAGTAAGGAGACCGGGGCTGACATCCCAAGTCCTCTATGTGTGGACCTTGCTTTTTCTCGCAGTGTTTGTGTGGGTTTCCTCCAGGTGATCCAGACATGCAGGTTAAGTGAACTGTGGATGCTAAACTGGCCCTAGAGGCTGTTTGGTGTATGTCTGCTCTGTGGTGGACTGGCATCCTGTCCAGGGTTTGTTCCTGCCTTGCACCCTATGCTAGTTAGGATAGGCTCCAGCACCCCAACAACTCTAGTCTAGGTTAAGAGGGATAGAAAATGACATGGTGGGGCAGTTTTGTTATTACACTGTCCTAGTCTTGCTGAGTTAGATGTACAATATATACATCCTGAGACAACCATGAGTGAAGTTTAAAACTGGGTGGGAACAATTAGATGGCTCACTGACTGTCACATTTCTAAACCAATCCAACATCTTGTGAAAGCGGCGCTTAAAGTATTGGCAGTGATTTTTTACTGCAAAGAGCAACTGAGTTCTTATTAACCTGATCTGAAAGAGAAAAACCTTTAATGATAAACTGTCTACAGCTAAAAAGTCTCCTAACATGGCCATAAATATAAACTGTTTCAAGTGAAAACCCTTTCTGTAAAATCAGTTTACCCATTGGCATATGAAGACATGGAGGTATAAGTGAATAATACATTGCTGCAGGTGTTGTTCAGTTACGATGATGGTGTTGGATTCGGTGTAAGGATGAAAGAACTGGCAGCTAGGTTTGTGAAAATATGAACTGCAAAATATGCATTTGAAGTAAATGGGTTGTTATGTTCTGTCAAAAGCACTGCAAATAAGAGAGCTGATACCAAAGAGCCACAGGAGATGCAGATTTCAGAACTCAAAACACCCGAATCACTAAGTCTACCCAGTGACACCAGCAGAAGCACACACAAGGCTGCACAGCCTCCACCTTCTAAACGAATAACGAAAGAAGTTAACATTACTGTCTAACCGGAAATGCAAACATGCCCTGCCAGGATATAATGGCAGCATTTTAACACTTAGTACACCCAAAGACCACAATTTTACTCTAAACTCTACTTGCTGTTGTTATGCTATATAGTGATGTGATAGTCAAAATGAGACAAAGATATCTTAGCAGACAGAAGCACTTCTCAAAAGCATGGAGCCCAGTAGCTGCGGTGGTTTATCTGTCTCTGCGCTCATTACAAAGTACAAAGTAATCACAAAGCTTCTGTTACCTTGTGCTTCTGGGCTCCAGAATTTTAGTTTTTGATTTTCTCTCAGTGTCAAACCTTTTGTTGTTTCGTTTGTTCTCTCCCTGAACTCCTGCTGGTTTTAAGTGCAGAAACTTGAGAAATCGGACGGTGGACGTTTTAGGAAGAAGCCCTGCGGCTGTGGCCTTTGAAGAGGCAGATCTCACCACTGTACACTACAAGCTTTTATACGGGTTGCCCCCAGATGTATATTCTTGTTTGATAACACATATCTGGTTCCACATCACTAAGATTGACCTAACATCCAATTGGCCTTCTTAATAGCTTATCATAGCTTATCTACCACTTCAGCTGATTTGTTTCTCAAATGCAGACTTGATTATCTTAATGTTTATATTCAGAATTATATGTATGCTTATTAAAAAAACACCAGTTCCAGCACTGATTCCTAAGGGATCATGGATTAGTGTTATTGGTTGTGGACTGGCACCATGCTCCCAGTGCTGCCTGCAGCCCCATGACTAAGAACAGGAACAAGTGGGTATGGAGATTGTCACAAGCGGCTGGGTGCTAGACGCAGCCGGGATGCCTGGAAGGCCTGGGAGGTGGCATGTACGTCCTCCAGGCCACGAGTGGGCAAACACCCTGGATCTGGAGAGGACCACGGGAGCGGAGCAAGGAGTCTCAAGCCCAGTGGGGCCCGTGGCCACCGCCAGGGGGTGCCCCGAGTCTCAGAAAGCCTGGGAAACATTTACTTCCGCCACACCCGGGAAGATGGAGGATGATCCTTCCAGGGACGTCTGGAGTGCTTCCGGGTGCAAGGGCAGCACTTCCTCCACACCAGGAAGTGCTGCCGAAAGAACATCATCAGGCACCTGGAGCACATCCGGGTGGAAATAAAAGGGGCCAGCTCCCTACAATCGGGGAGTGGGAGCAGGACAAAGCTCCCATGGAGTGAGGAAAGGTGGCCGAAGTAGATTGGAGAAAGAAGTCCGGAGTAGGGGAGATTGGTGCTGGGAGCACAGTGTGCTGTGCAGGACTGTGTTATTTGTAGAAATAAAACGTGTGCTTTTGATAAAGATGTGGACTCAGTCTGGTGGTGTCCGGGAATGTCTCACAAGATATATGGATTAGTAATAGCTATGCAGAGATACCATTTAAATAATTAGCTTTGGTTCCATGTTGCCACTGCAACGTGCAATTTATTTGTATAAAGAATGAAAACCTTCTGCACAGACATCAGTCCAATTCTGCATTAAAATTTCTTTTTTAATTGTGTACATTTAAATAGTAATTTGCTCACATTGGAATATTCAAATTCAAAAAGTGCTCCAACACCCTTCTCTGTTGAACACACGTAACAAAATCAGCACATGCTCATCACATTTTTGTGATCCTTCATATTTTTAATAGGAAGACAAGTCTCATTTCACATTGACACAACAGTACAGGAAGATACCTTTAAGAACTGATGGAATTCTGTAAATCTCAGTTTCATGCTATCAAGTAATCAGTACATGGCTTCCTTTGCACCACATTAACAATTATTGATTTTGTTGTAAGGCAGAAGCAAACCTAAAACTAGACATTGTTTGTTAGGTAAGCAGATATGTTGGAAAATAGTTAGTGCCATGTATGGTAACACCATAAAACATTACATGGGTCTGTTCAGGTTTCTTTTTTTTAATTTCATGTAATATTTATATTTTTATATTTGGTAAAAGAAAGTCCATAGCATGTTGTGGATGATAATTATTTATAAATTGGCACAGAGTGGAATAAAATGTACTGTATATCTTCATTCACTTTACATATGACTGTCGCACGTATGCATTTTCAGTTGGTACAAGTAAGTAAAACATTTATTACAACTTGTACACCGATAAGGGGTCTCTCCTGTGTGGATTCGTTTGTGGCTTTTTAAATCTCCCGAACGTCTGAAGCACTTCCCACATTCACTACAAGGATAAGGGGTCTCTCCTGTATGAATCCTTCGGTGTATTTTTAGTGTGCTAGATTGACTAAAACTTCTGCCACAGTCACTGCAGGAATATGGAGTCTCCCCAGTGTGAATTCGCTGATGTTTCTTCAAGACATCTTTGCTTTTGAAACTTTTTCCACAGTCATCACAAGAATATGGTGTTTCTCCAGTGTGAATTCTCTGGTGTTTTCTCAAAGCACCAGACTCGCTGAACCCTTTACCACAATCGGTACAAAGGTATGGTGTCTCACCTGTGTGTATTCTCTGGTGCTTTTTAAGGTCGCCTTTACGCCTAAAACTCTTCCCACACTCTGTACAAGGAAATGGGGTCTCTCCACTGTGAATTAGTTGATGCTTTTTAAGAGCTCCTGACTCTTTAAAACGTCTTCCGCATTCAAGGCAGTCAAATGGGGTTTCACCAGTATGAATCCGCAAGTGAGTTTTGAGATTACCAGATTTTCCAAAACGCTTTCCGCAGTGAGGACAACAGTAAGGTCGATCTTGTTTATGAATTCGCTGATGCTGACGAAAGTAGCCCACACGAGTAAAACATTCGCCACATTCGGTGCAGCGGTATGGCGTTTCTGAGGAACCAACATGATCCAGATGGGTATCCTCAAGGTGTTCCCTGAGAAGCTGTTCATTCATGAAGGAGATTTCACAGTAAACACACGTGAAGGCTGGGAATTCTTCATCCGTGTCCACTGCATGATCATATCATAGTGACAAAGAAAATACAGAAGTACAACATTAATTATATTATTGAACTAAATCAAATAAGTACATATTCAATTTGAAATATAATCTGTTTAATAATGGCTGCTACACCTTTTTCAACAAAATTCTTATGTGCCATCAGTTATGGGACAACATCAGAAGAAGATCCACAGGGTATGCGTGTGAACCTTTCCTAATTAGCAAAATGAAAAGAAACAAATGCTTGAAATATATCACTCTGTGTGTAATGAATCTATATAATATATGAGTTTCACTTTTTGAATTGAATTACTGAAATAAATTAACTTTTTGATGATATTCTAATTTATTGACATGCACCTATAAATATTTCAAGATGACAAATATTGGTTTGGATGATATTTGGTTAAAAAAATTTGTCATGATCTTCAATGCAGGTATCTCGATGCATGCTCAATAATCCAGGTAAGGAAATTCTAGAAAGTTGATTCTGTTCATCTGGACATAGTTTTTTTCTGATACGTTTCATCACTCATCCAAGTGACTTCCTCGGTGTCAGTTGACTGCAGGTTTCTCCAACGTTATAAAAAGTACCTTAGCCTAATGACCGAACTAGCACCATTGACTAACAATGGGCCGTGTGATCAATGCTATGCAAATTGTCCATTGATCAATGGCCATGAGTACCATTCACAGAGAGTTGGGGAATGGCTGCAATCGCCGCACTGTAATATGGTGAAAGATGTACCATTAGGCCCCCTCCTTAGTTCAGAGATGGTAGTTTCTTAGATTGTGAAATTTCCATCAGCAATGGGGACATTTGAAAGTTGATGTGTACCGTAAACCAATGCATACGGATTAGTATTTAAGGTTTGACTCTCACCATCTGCTAGAGCACAAAATAGGTGTCATCAGGACTCTACAACACAGAGCAAACACCATACCCACAGACACAGCGGCCAGGGAAGCAGAAGAACGTCATATCAAAAAGGCCCCGAGTAAATGTGGTTACCCAACTGGACTTTTGTCAAAGCAGGGAAGACACCTAAAGAATGCTCTAAGCAATCCAGGAGACAGGAAGGACAACCGTCGCCTAAGCGAAAACCTTTGGTAATCCCTTATGTGTCAGGAATATCGGAACAACTCAGACGCATTTTTTCAAAACACCCGGTCTCGGTGGTTTTCAAACCCCAAAACACGATATGGCAAAAATTGGTTCACCCCAACGATCGGGTGCCCCGGCACAGACAGAGTAATATAGTTTACGCAGTTAAGTGCCAAGAGGGTTGCCGTGAATCATACATCAGGGAAACCAAACAACCACTGGAGAAGCGGATGGCACAACACAGAAGAGCTACATCGTGAGGCCAGGACTCCACAGTCTATTTACATCTACAGGACAGTGGTCACTCTTTCAGTAATGAAGATGTGCACATCCTGGACAGGGAGGAATGCTGGTTTGAGTGAGGAGTCAAAGAGGCCATTTATGTGAAAAAGGAACGACCATCTCTGAACTGAGGAGGGGGCCTAAGGGAACATCTTTCACCATCTTACAATCCGGTGATTGCAGCCATTCCCCAACTCTCTGTGAATGGTACTCATGGCCATTGATCAGTGGACAATTTGCATATCATTGATCACACGGCCCACTGTTAGTCAATGGTACTAGTTTGGTCATTAGGCCAAGGTACTGTTTATAAGGTTGGAGAAACCTGCAGTCAACTGAGACTGAGGAAGTCACTTGGATGAGTGATGAAACGTATCGGAAAAAAACTATGTCCCGATGAACCGAATCAACTTTCTAGAATTCAATGCAGGTAGTTGTCAAACATTCAATCGGTCAAGCAGATACATGCAGGTCATGGATTACAAAAAAGTTCTGTTACTGTGGATGTTTGCAATCCAATTTTGTATTTAAGTCAAAACCTGCAATGAAAAATCTCCATTAATTAATGCTTTTTTTACCATTTTATAAAAAAAGATTTTGAATGTATTAACAAAATAAAATTAAAGCAAGATTAGTGTAGGTTAATTCACAACACATAAATAATTTGAACTAAGAGTATGAAACATGGATATGTACAGTACATCAACTATATGCTTAAACAGCCTACAGCTATTGATAATGGGAGAATACCTTGTGGAGTTGGAAAAAGCTTAGCGAAATCCACCGCTAACTGATTATTATGAGACAAGTGCTTAGGAATCCCTCAGGATCCCTTCTGACTCACATTGGCTATACTCCCTGAGTCAGCGGGGCTGTGACACATTCATAGGATGCTGAGAATTACAACAAGCAGGCCCTACTTCTCATTTAATTGCTGATCAAGCTGCTTGCCTGCAGTTGAGCTTGCTGCACGCACTGCTGTGGACAATCATGACACGTGTGAACAAAAACATAAGATGGCTGAAAATGGTGACAAAATAGATACTGTACTAGATGGTGTTACTAATGGGTGTGATGTATTCATCCATGTCAAAACTAGTCTGAAATCAGTAGCTGAACATGAATTGAGATTTAGTGGAAAACATTTGGGATTTTACGTGCTTGTTTATATCTGTAAGACAAGATCAACATAACCCAAAACCTACCTTAATTTTGATAAAGCAGGGACCAAAAAATATAAAAATCATGATTCAAGTCCTTCCATAAAACAACTGAATGTGTAAAGGAAACAGTTTCATAACCAGAGGTTAGATGTTGTTATGCATATGTAAAAACTGAAACATTTATTGCAGATGGTGTTTTGCCTGGATAAATAAAAACGCAGGTATATGCTTATTACTAAAAAATAAATAAATAAATAACGAGTGTCAAAACATACTAGTGAATGGATCATGCAGCCATAGTAGCTGTTTGAAGAACATTATCTGCTTCCCTCCTTGATAAGTTAATCAGTAATCAGCACTACAGGTTCAATTATATTGAATTTGTCACTAGCCATGTCAGATCCCGCTACACACGTTTGTCTCCCACATTCAAAAGAGACTCAATCAAAAATACACACATGCTACTTGCATATTCTAATTTTGCATTAACATACAATCAGCCTTAGTTGTTAATAAAGAAAATTGATATATTACACTTAATACGAAGAAAATTGAAAATAATAAACTTAACAGTTTATATACGCATGTCATAGTAAAATGGACAGGACATTTATGAATGTGTAATTAAAAAGAACAGCAGCTGACAGAAGCAGGTAAAGTAGTGCTGAATAGAAGCTGCGGACTGGGTGATCTGTTTTTTTAAGAGCATTGAATACTGCTTCTGCATTGATCCAACTCTATCAGTTTTACTTACATTCCAGTTTGCCATCCTCCACGACGTGAACGTGCCCTAACTGGTCAATGTGCTCTGCATACAGATCTGATTCAAGTCCGAAATCTTCCTGTTTTACAAGGGCATCTAACTCTGCGTGAGATTCTTCACCCTTTCCTTGGTTGTTCACCGATGTATCTTGCGCATCCATTAAGCCTTCTTGAAAGCACAGTGGTTGTCTGGGGTGAACCCGCTTTTGATCTTCATTTGCTGTGACAGATGCCCACTCTGGATTCTCGGTCTTAATAGACGGCGGAATTTTTAGCCCGCCACCGGTGTCCATCGGGGGGGCGCGAAGTGATACCTAGAGATACACAACGGTCATTTTTCAATCAACATAAATATAACTAGTTTCCCATATGCATTTTCCTCATTTTTATACCTACGCAATTTCATCTTATGTTATCGATTATCAGTTCTACTATGGAAACTAATAACGGTTATTACAAAACAAAATGTGCATAAGCATGTCACTAACTGCTTTGTTTTGCACGTTTGAATATTTGTATGCTGTGTCCACATCTTCATGAATGACATCTGACTGGGCAGAGGGATCTCATCAATACATCGTAGCGCTTAGACGGATCACATTTATACTGCAATCGTTTAAACATAACGTGACAACCTTCCACATTCTGAAATAATCTGGACTGTGCCTGTTGTAATGTACGGCAGTGTTTCCCGTTTAGACGTGTAAAACTGCAAACAACTGTTGCCAAAAATGGCACACTAACCCTATAACGTTATTATGTTAGTAGCTGGCATACGAGCAACACATTTTAAATAAAATCAAAATGGCATTTCTTTCTTGGATACTTTTCATATGCACGTCGATATGTATTATGTTAAATATGATAATGCATACAAACATAATATTTAACAAAAATTCCATTTTCAACCAGTAAATGAGGCTTTCTAAATACGTACATTCATAAAACGATTTGGAAGATAACGTGCAAGACTCTTTTCGTATCCACGGGCTTCGAAGACGTCCATGATATCTAACGATTATAAACACAATAAAATATGCCTCACTTCTGGTGTTCTTTATCAAAACAGAACACGGCTTTAAGGTTAAATAAAAATAAAAAGTATTTCCTCTCTGGTTGACCTGTGCAACGTCCTTATTGGCCAAATGAACGAAATTACGCCGTAATGATTGGTCAATGTGCCGGAAGCGAACTGTCACTCATGTGCTTAGCCCTGACTCCGACACCATTTTGGCTCAGAGTTAACAAGGATATGTCCGTAATCAACTATGCGATACCGTTTTCAACAAACGATGTATGTGAATTTTAATACTTATGCATTTTCTTTGTAGTGGTTATAGTAATATCATCAGGACTACCTATCCGACAGTATCTCCGTTTATTATGTAAGATTTCTTCGGATCAGGTGAAATTAACTAGAAGGCTTAAAATGGAAACTACACCTGTATGACGTTAGATTTTTAACCATTTGGGGTGACTGAGTCTTTTTTAATTTCACCTTCGCTTTTAATATTTTGTGGTAGTTTGTAGCTAGTGAAAACAGTGTCAACGTTCAAGGGAAATAAGTAACACGTTATTTCAATTTCTTAGACCTTTTTGATTCTTCTTTTTCCTGTTATTTCACATTGTACATTGCATGGCTTCCTTTACTTGTGTAGCCTTTTTACTTCTCGTACGTCCATTTTCTGGACTCTCATAATCAAAGTAAGTTTCGAGCTGCCGAGATGTCCAGTTCTGGACGTGGCCCACTCGCGCACTCACACCAAAGAATATACTGTAATATGTATACATTCAGGCTGTTGGAGTAAAACCCAAGAAGACACAGGAACAAACATGTCAGCTCCACACCGATTGCGACTGGGTTGAAATTAGAACGTAATCAACTGCAGGTTCAAGGTAACAGTGCTGCTATATGACCGTTGCTGTTGTATTCACCTGTTACTAGTAGCAAATGTGAAGAAGAATTTAAGTAACAAAGCTTTTTGAATGTATTAGTAATTAGTTCATGTTTCATACCAGGGCAAATTAAAATAAAATACATACATCTGTGGTTTGTAAACAAAAATCCTGAAAGAACAAACCAAAACCACACAGAGACACAAGGAGGATGTGCAAACTCCACTTAGACAGTAACAGAGCCAGGAATCAAACACAGTCACTTGGAGGTGCGAGTCAGGAGCACTGGCCACAGTGCCGCCATTCTGCCCGTTTCTTCAAAAACTCAATTAAAAACGGGAGATTTTAACACTTGCACCATGAAAATTAATTTATAGATGTATGCACATTTAAGAAGCAATGCAATACATTTACAAATTGTTCCTAAAATGCAGGACAGTTTATTATCAAAAATTAAAACCAATAGGCAATGTAATGAAACCCCCTTGGTGGGCGAGTTAAGGGTACGCAAGAGCAGAAGCTGAAAGGGAAGTTGCAGTTCTTAGAAGGAAAATACAGAAGAATATTGCAAATAATGCAAGCGACAATCCTAATAATTTCTTAACAGTATTTTCACAGTTGAGAATGAGTATGATGGCAAATTGTATCAAAAGCTGTTTGTTGAAAATGTAGTTTACAATTAAACAAACAGAAAATTTACATTAATTGTATTATTCCAAAGTTTTCACTACTGAAGAAGTCAACAATATTCCAATTGCCCTGAGGACCCGTTTAATTCAATTGAGGTTCCAGAACACATCCGTGCATCTTTGGGCACAGAACATGAACAACAACATTTATTTCTATAGCACATTTTCATACAAAGATTGAAGGTCAAAGTGCTTTACAACATGTCAAAGAAGTGGTTACACACAAAGAAAAACAAAATAAATTTAGGTAAGAATAATATTGACCAAAATAATTGACACTTATTATTGTTTATTCCAGATTTAACAAAAATCAGAGTTTGCTTTGGAGCTTTGATTCAACAGAATATTTCAAATAATAACACAAAAGAAAATGGCATGGACAAAAATGATGAGACCCTTACCCTAATATTTTGCAGCACAACCTTAAGAGGCGATCATTTTAAACAAGCAATTCCTGGAGCTCTAAGTGAGACATCTGCACCTGTCAACAGGTAGTTTGGCCCACTCTGCCTGAGCAAACTGCTCCAACTGTGTTAGCTTTGAAGGGGTCTTCTCCAAACTGCAGGTTTCAGTTCTTTCCACAGATATTCAGTAAGATTCAAATCAAGGCTCATAGAAAGCCACTTCATAATAGTAATATTTTGTACTTAGCCATTCTTGTGTTTTGGGTCATTATCCTATTGGAGGATCCAGGACCTGCAACTGAGACAGAGCCTTCTGACACTGGGCAATATGTTTCACTCCAGAATATCTTCATAGCCTTCAGATTTCATTGTACCCTGCATACACTGAAAGCACCCCATGCCAGATACAGTAAAGCAGCCCCAAAACATAACAGAGCCTCCTCCATGTTTCACTGTAGGTATGGTGTTCATTTCTTGAAAGATTCATTTTTCATCTGTAGAGACAAAGCTGATGTGACTTGCCAAAAATCTTAAGTTTTGTCTAATCTGTCCAAAGGACATTTTCCCTGAAGCACTGTTGCTTGTCAATATGCATTTTAGCAAATTACCGTTAGGCTTTTTAATGTGGAGTCCTCCTGGATCTTCTGCTGTTGAGCTCCTTGTCACTCAGAATGTGACAGATGGTGCAATCAGACATTGATGGACCTTAACCTTGGAGTTCAGCTTGTATTTCTTTAAACATTGTCCTTGGCTTTTTGTCTACCATTCTAATTATCCTTCTGTCCATTCTGGCATTGATTTTCCTCATGGCCACATCCAGGGATGCTGGCTCCACTCCATGGACTGCATTATTTACAAATGTCACAGGGACATCAATCTGCTTGGAGATGGTCTTATAGCCTTCGCCTTTAATAGGTTTGTCTATAATTTTCTTTCTAATCTTCTCAGATAACTGTGTTCTTTGCTTTCTCTGTCCCCTGCTCAGTATGGGACACATAATAATACCAAACAGCACAGTGACTACCTTTCTCCATTTAAATAATCCGAGTAACTGATGGCATGTGACACTAAATAAAACAGTTTCAAAAAACACTATAATTCAGTTATGATATTTTATAGGGGGTACCAACAAACCTGTACAGGTCATCTTAGAATATCTTTCTAGAGTAAACAATACTTTATCTCTTGTCACAATTGCTTTGCTTTACTTGATGACATATCAAAGGCATACAAGTACTGATGGGACAATTTCTTTTCACTTAATCACTTTTCAGGAGGAATATGGGAGTTTTACAATGAGCTGTTAGGAGACCAACACCTTTGTAGCTTATTTGTAGTATTACTGCAGCCAGATTTTGTTTTATATGTAAAAACAATGGAAATGTAAGTAAGACTTTATCTTCTGCTTACTGTGGCATGAGCTGGTAAGTCAAACAGTTCCTTCACAACTCAGGTCAGTGATTGGGCCCACAGTTTAAAAGCTAGTCTGGGACAACAAAAAGGGGAGGTACGAATGGAGATTAAAAAAAGAGAGAGGGAGAGAGACAGGACCAGGAAGGCCTATGCTATGAGGAATGGAGGCAGGTGGTCAGGATTGAGCCTGAGAGAGAGGAGCATGTCACCAGCGCTCGACACGGCTGAAAAAAATGTTATTCCTATTGAGTGATACTGGGGAGCAGGAACAGCCCATTATGCTGTGCCTCCCACAAAGGCAGAAGGACTGGCGTCAGGAGACGTGTGCACAATTTGGAGATTTTTAATTGAAGAATTTCTGCCTATGTGATTTTAATGTCATTTTTAAGGAATATTTATTATTTGTTGGATTTTTTAACCTCCACATTTCACTTTATTTTTACGGATTATTTATTTATTTATCGATGTGCACTACACTGAATTAATTTGCACAGTTTGGATTTGTTGGAATAAAGCTCATCATTTATTTACCAACCCCTGCGGACTGTTTAACCCCAGTTACTTTATCGGTTCAAGTGTTGCCAGGGACCATGAAGCCAGCTTTGACCATCACAAGGGGGTGCAGCGTGTCTGAAAGCACTGGACACAGGGACATGAGACCAGCAGGGCACACTCATACTCCTTTATGTAGGATGAATCAAGAGTCAGTAGCTAATCTGAATCACATTAGCTGTGGCAGAAAATTAAGACGACAATTAGACAAAGTCCCCAGAACATGTAGAAAACATGCACTGATAACCGGAGCTGAGGGGCAGCAACACTATCCATTGTGTTACAATAATTTGATTCAATTTAATTTGCTGTCTTTATACTGAAGAGTACAGAAACATCAAATGTGCCGTGTCCTGGCTAAACTCATCCTGCACTCTTCAGATTATGATTTTAAAAGAATTGTTCACATTCAAAAATGTATTAATGCAATATCACTGGCAAGTAAACACCCCAAGGATCTCACATCCTCTCCCATTCATGTCCTCATCCAGCTAAGCCACCAACACTGGGGCCTCTAAACCAGAAGTGAAACCTTTTCAGCTTTCCACAAAGGAATGAGCAGTAGAGTTTTCCTTCAGCACAGTGGGAGAAAAGTCATGAATGTAAACCAAGAACCTGAATTTGATCCCCGTGCTGCAACCATCTCAGGGAGGACATTTTCTCAAAGCTGAATCTAAAACACAAGGTCCTCTGATATGTCCCCAGAAGACAAAATAGAGCTGTATTATATATGGAGATCAGGGTGACTGATCCAAAGTTAGGCCATTGGTTTGGACATAACACCCATTGAAGAACCTTCAGACTTCACAATGAAAGCAAGACAGAGGTCCATTTTGCTAAGAAATAATGTCGCTGGAGTCTTCATGCAGCTGTGGAAAAAAACCCACTTTGTCAGTTTGTCCACATGTGGTCCCTGTCACATCCTCATCTGAAAAGAATAGCTTAAAGACACACATGTCAGATATGGCAAAAGAATTTTTTTCTTGCAAATCTCTTTTGAAAACACGTGTAAAGTCCCTATGAATCAACCCAGATACTGTTTTTTTTTTTAACACTATCTGGGTTGATTCATAGGAACTTAACACGTGTTTTCAGCACATTTTACAATTGAACATGAAAGAGATTTGCCATATCTCAAATGCATGTCTTCAAGCCTTTCTTTAAAAAAAAACAGCAACCAGTCAACTTTAGTTTTAAAAATCCTTCAAGTGATGTTTACTTTTTCAAAACCTTTCATGCAATTTAAGAGCAGGTTTCATACACCTATCAGACCTGCACCCTGGTTGTCTTTCTGCTTTTAGCTACTAGCTTCAATCAATCAATAGATAGATAAATATACATACTTTATATACACACACACATATATACAATATATACAAACACACAATATGGTCTTAATTATACACTAGAATGAATAAAAAGGAAGTTAAAAACAAAGAAAACTTCCAACTTGGTAGTCCCAGTCCCACTGAGGCGTTATGCAGGTATATTGCAGTTGGTATGAAGGAAATCCAGTAGCATTTCTTGGAACATGTCCAATGAATAATTTGGCATTTTCTTTTAACATTTTTAAAGTGTGCACACTCAGAGGTTATTTAGCGACTGTTGAATTTATCAACCATGTAGTACTTTGGGAATGCCAACAACATAAGCATATTATAAGACACTAAGACCTAGAGTTAAACCAAAGAAAAGAAAATGTACACTGCACAAGTTCAGTAATTACAAGTTTGTTTTATTGAATATGGACTGAATTCCATCAGAAAGCTATAAAAAATTATAAAAGGCAAAATTGTGGCAATTCCTACAATAAAGTATTGTTCTGAAACCTATATTGAAACTTTTAGCATTCATAAAAAGGCAATCATTCTTACATAATTAATACTTGAATCATTATACATACACAACCAATCAGAAGAATGAACTCCAAATACAAGGAGGCCATACACACACACACTCAGGTAAGTGAGAGTGGGTACAACTGGCCTGTTGCCAGAATTCACCGCTATTTATCTCAATTGCTACTGGCCAATATGGAATTCAGAAGATATGCAAAACAATAGGTGTCAAGCAAGGATGCATACCTTCCCACTACTGAGGCTACTGAAGGCTGGCAAAAATTTTGAATCTCTTTTAGGATAGGACATGGAGCAGGACATGGTTCAGGAGTATTGTAACTAAGAACCCAGAGCTGGGAAAAAATAAGTGAGAGGTGAAATGCTTTTGTGTAGTAAAAATGTTTAAAGGCAAAGGTGGTCAAATCAAACACTAATCTGATTTAGCTTGTTTACTGCTCTCTATACTTTTTGAAATTAAGAAAACTTTCATTTCATTGTTTTTGAAAACATCTTCACTTTACATTTTTTTCTCAAAACATTTTTTATACATTTGCTTACAACTTTTGTACAGTATAGTATAAAAACAAACTGCCTAAAAATAAATCTTAACTTTATCAGCATTAAGTATTTTATCAGATCACTTTCAGTACAATATTTATTTGGGCTAGGAACTGATGGAACATACTGTACCTCTCAAAGGACTTTGTAATAGATGGGTTTCACATCCAGTGTCCATTACTTACACTTACCTATTCTCCCACTGAACGCAAAGTTATAAATGAATATGGGATTTAAGAAAAATTGTTGCAACTATTCTATTAATCAAACACAACCCTCATTTATTTATTGTGAAATTTAATCTAAATATTTTCTTTTGGCCTACACACCAACCATTTTGAAGATAAATTTCAATAATTTTTTATCTGACACAAAGAAGAAACGTAACAGGATAACATTTCAATATGCACATACCCAACCCTACACTCAGTTGCATGCAGTCAATTTAGAAACAACAATTAGGTGAACATGCTAGTGGTTAGATAGGTGATTCACTGTTCTTTAAAGTTCACTTCAATTAGACCACCCTAGGCTTTCATTTTTTTTGTCCTAAATCTTCTACATAAATGTAGTTCATTAATCATTTCAAATGTTGAATGCTTTATTACAGCAAAGCTTAAATACACATTTGCTCTTACCTTAATTCTGGGAAGATACAAATCATAACCAAGACATAGTTTATTAACATAATTATATTGCATGTATTAGGAATATTAATTTATTAAAGATTAAAAATTCACTTTTTTCTATTAGGTAAGAAAAGGCTAACTGGTTACACTGCATGCAGCAATGACACAATGGATTAATGATTTTCAATCCCAGTTTCATGTATAAAACTTTATATTCTTAACTGCCCATCTATTTCAATTGAAAAATAATTCTGCTTACTACCTAAATTTTGTCAATGAATCAATTTCCAACTTATACTATTTGTTAAATCCCAATGTAAAGTCTCACTAATCTCGCTTGCTAAGATTTTGCTCTCCTATTATACATTTGAAATGTCCAGGGTTTAAAAGCCACTGCTCGCTTGAGATGTTTGATCTGATAATAAGATCAGAATTAAATAATGAAAATGTACAGAAAAAAGTGATTAGTGTGTATTAAAATCATAAAAAGTATTACTCACAAATTGTAGTATCTTCCTTCAGTATAGACTAAAACCAGAAAAGTCTAATAAAAAAAAGTAATTTAATAAGAAGTATTAATCATTAGCTGTACTGAAACTGTGGCAATTAAAAAAGCATACTTATTGCTGCTATGGGTATTTGGATTCAAAGATTTCCTTAATGTAAGGCACAAAACGGGACTCTGCTAATAGCACTAATAAACTGTAGTAAGCATTCTAAGTGAACAGTCACTGAAATAGTTAGGTAACATAGGTCTTTAATGATTTTTAGCACACATACAGACACAATTCAATTTTGTTATTCCAGAACAGTTTATTTTTCTGGATGAATATCAATCTGTGCATTGAATAAGGCTATGGTAGTGACATCGTAGGATAACTACAGTGTATTTCTTTAGGCTGTATTACAACAATCACTGTATGTGATGTACTTATAGTAGGTACAAGAGTCATAATTACACCAAAATAATAGTCGTAAGAGATTAAGAAATAATGGTTACCATTAAAAAACATTTTACTAATTATTCCAACCAGAAAACATGAAAAGCCAAGACATACAGCCTTGTATTTAAAATTTATTGATTCATGTTACAAACATTATGTGAAATAGCATTTAAGCTGATAAAAAATCATGTAACCTTTCTACTTCATCCATCCATCCATCATCCAACCCGCTATATCCTAACTACAGGATCACGGGGATCTGCTGGAGCCAATCCCAGCCAACACAGGGCGCAAGGCAGGAAACAAACCCTGGGCTGGGCACCAGCCCACCGCAGGGCACACACACACACCAAGCACACACTAGGGACAATTTAGGATCGCCAATGCACCTAACCTGCATGTCTTTGGACTCTGGGTGGAAACCGGAGTACCTGAAGGAAACCCACGCAGACACAGGGAGAACATGCAAACTCCACGCAGGGAGGACCCAGGAAGCGAACCCGGGTCTCCTAACTGTGATGCAGCAGTGCTACCACTGTACCACCCACCTTTCTGCTTTTTTACTTTAATCAAATTAATATTACTTAATGATACAAATTTCTCTCACAATGATTCAGGTATGCCGAGCAACCCTAACCCTCACTGAATGTTCCTGTTTCCTCCTTCATCTTCACATTTCATATTACCCAACAGATAGGGGTGGTACAGTTAAGCTCTATCATCTCTAGAACAAGTCTTTCCTCTCATAAATATCATAATTACTATTTTCAGTACACTGTTTGACAGGAATGTAAGCTTCTCCATCTGTCTTTTCCAATAATTTCTTCTTAAGTGCTATTGTCATGGTACACAATGCCAACAAGTAATCTTTGCATGGTGCTCAATGTAGATCCTTGGCAGTCCAAAAAAAAAAGAAAAAACAAAACTTAAAAGCACTGTATGGTCTGAACCATTTATATAGTCTTCACAACGTAAACAAAATCACCTCAATGTCTGAAAACTCCAAGATAGTCTTTCAACTTGAGGTGAATGTTACAGTCTGGTAATAATAATGTCACCACTTAATTTTTGTGAACTCGTTGATGCTTTTTAAGGTGTCCAATAATGCGAAATTTTTTGTCACAGTTAGTACATTGGTATGGCTTCTCTCCAGTGTGAATCCGTATATGTTTTTTAAGGTCACCTGATACTTTAAAACTCTTCTCACAAAAAGAGCAGTGGTAGAAAGTCTGACCTGTATGAATCCGCTCATGAACTTTAAGGTTGCCCAGCTGATTGAATCTCTTTCCACATACAGTGCAGAGGTAAGGAGCTTCACCTGTATGAATTCGTAAGTGTTTCTTTAGATCTCCCACCTGCCTGAATTCTTTTCCACATTCCTTACAAATATAAGGGCATTTTTCAACATGAATTTTTTGGTGCCTTTTCAGAACACCAAACTCCAGAAATTGCTTGCCACATTCCACACAATGATATGGAGTGTCACCAAGGTGAATTCTTTGATGTTTCCTAAGGTTCCCAGATTTACTGAATGTCTTCCCACATTCAGAACAGTGAAAACGATTGTCACTTAGATCAGCACGAATAGTATTCATTTCATTTAAATTCTGTGTACAATCCGGACTGGTATACAGTGTCATAATAGCATGAAATGATTCATTATGTATGTCCTTCAAATGGTTCCATAGATACTGTTGTGAAACAAAGGAGATCCTGCATCGAGGACATGGATAGGAAAGATGATCTTGTTCCACAGTTACTTGATTTCATAAAGAGACAAAAACAGAAACAAAAATATTAATTATTATCTACATTAGTACTTTAGAAAAATGTTCATTAACAAGAATCAAAGTAGCCCCAAAAACTTTTGTTGTAGACTTTCAACCAATCCGTTTTGTCCAAACATCAGATGAATTAGAGCATGTACCTATATAGCAAAATGTCACTGAAAAGTTGAGAAACAACTGATATATGAAAAGAAGAAATACTTTGACTAAAAAATTCCAAAAAAATGTAAACCAATTAAATTGCAAGAAATCGAGCAAAATGAATTAAAAATGGCAGAATACCACCAAAGTAAAAGGGGTAAAAAAATGGTTAGAAAAATCCGCGCACCTGATGAATCTAATAGACCTCTGATTAAGTGGACAATTTAAAAATACACACTGTTATGAGCACATACTACAGTGAAATACTTACTTAAATTCTCCCTTAGGCTAGTGACAGTAATATAATATCAACATCAAAAGGTGAGAATTCTTTAATGATGGAACACAGGATATTACCAACACAAGATGCAATCAAAAACTATCCTGTTCTTTTCTAAATTATTATTTTACAGCAAAATGGAAGAGAGACTTAAAATAAGACACATTTTAAAGGTTATAGTATTATACTTCAAGATGCAAGTGAAGATGAGTACAAATATGTGACAATGTTTTCTATTTTTCAAGAAAAGTACAAACAAGATGTAAGCACGGCATAACATTCAGGTGTGTTCGGCGACCAAGTTAACAAATATGAATGTTGGGGGCATTTCACATTTTTTATTTACTTCATCCAAAAGTCAGTTATTACATTTTTAGATAGACAGATAGATAGACAGACAGACAGACACTTTATTAATCCCAAGGGGAAATTCACAATAAAGTAGTAAAAACTGTCCAGGAAACAAGTCCACATAAAAGAAAGTGGTAGGAGTGATCAGTGAAATAGAGAAAAAGGTAGAAAGATAATGTCGTACACAGAGCTGCTGAGTCAATGATTGAGTAAGTGAATTTTTGTTTATTAAATAGTTTTGCAACAATGAGTCATCAAATGGATTAGCAATAATAGAATGCAATTACATGTGTTAGTGTACTACATTAAATACTGTACATGATCCGTAATAGCACTTTACAATGGAGTTAAAAATGGAGCACAAAGAGGTTTATGGTGGCTCAATAGCTTTCATATACACAGCAGATTTCAATTCAAGTGATGTGAAAATGGCATTGATTCATGTGCGTTACTGGTGGAAGCTCTCTGACTAATTGTTCAAAATTTTCTTAACCTCATAGGCATTAACATTTTTTTCTTAAAAAACATGTAGAAAGCACTGCATTTTTGGCTTGAAAAATGTCATTTTTATTTACTGCAGCGATTCACATATGCAACATGATTTTTCCTAGATGGTCCTGTCGCGTCCACCCTCGCACTCGAAGCATACACACTGCCTGGTCACATGCCCGGTCGCATGCCGTGTCCACCCTCGTTCTCGAAGCATACACGCCGCCTGGTCATGTGCCCACTCGTAACAGAAACTTACGGAGAGCCGCCCACCAGCTGCCTGTGTCTGTCTCTGGCGCTGCCTGTGTGTGCGCGGCTTTCTCTTGCGCTGCCTCTGTGTGAAGCTGCTGAGAGAGCGTCTCGACTGTTGCAGGGCCTGCATTGGTGAAGCAGGTGAGACGGTAATGAAACAGAGGCACAGGGCTTATTGGTTTTTAAAGACTGCTTCCTTCATTGTGTTTTAACCTAAGTTTTAAAGATCTCATGGGATACCTCTCGCAAACTGTTTTACACGCTGCATATAGCGATTCACTTTCGTGAGAAACATGCCTCTATGAACAGTCAACGTGGCTAAGAGTTGCATGTAGACTCTACGACAGACGAACATAAATGACGGCAGTGTTCCTGTGTCATTGCGTCCGAGTTGGTGGACGTGGTTCTGCGAGTTGTTGTCGTATCCAATGGTCTTAGAGTTGGTGGGCGTGGCTAATAGTTTACTTGAAAATTCGTGGAAGTATTCAGTTAAAGTACCACTTCCAGTTGCCAGAAGTGGCCCTAAAGTTGACAGATTTCCTTATTTTTGATATAAAGCAGGTGTACAAAATCTCATTGACCTAGGTCAAAGTGTTTTCGAATTATCGTGTTTACACACAGACAGACCATTTCAAAAATGGAATTTGCACAATCCAGAAGATCTAAAATGTCAAGAATCATCAAAATCTTCAGGTCGAATTTTTTCACGAATCCTATACTTTCTCTATACTATATACAGTATACAAGAAAGTAAAAATCATGGAATTAGTCTACAACTACATACAGCCAACAAGGTTACCAAAATAATGCAGTTGATCAGCTTGATATTTACTGTAGCTAGCGAAATGCTTTTTCATATATAAAGTAAAAGTACACAAAAGCCAATATGTTGACTTACAAGGTTAAAACCACACACAACAGGCAATGGCAGATATTAAACCACTAAAATAACCCGCAGAGGAGTTGAACTTGATAAGCCTGGAAACTGAATCCCTACAGCAGCCAAAAACCACAGCCCACTGCTATCCAGAACAAATGTTACATTTTACAATTTTGCCAAACTATTATTTTTAATTGGTTAATTTGAATATTGGTAATTTTTATAATGTAAAACACATACATTAAAAAAGTATGGATATACATTAAAATGTTTAAGATTTTGTGTTGGGACAGTGTTGTCTGGTTTAGGGATGTCAAGATACCAGAATTTTTCAAATTCAAACATAATTATAACGGTATTGTAGAACTGGAGAATTCCAGGATAATTCTGTATAATTATATTTAAACAAACTCTTTAAAACATTTTCTAATTTTTTTAAAGTCTGTTTTTTCACATACTCACTAAGGTTTGTAATATTTGAAAATGCAAGATTTATATTTGCCTCACTAGCTGCTTAAAAATAAATTATTTAAGAGAAATATTTAACAGATAAGTCAAACTAATTCAAATTTCAAATGTCACAAATTTCTGAGTGTTTACTTGTCTAAAGCTATATCTCCTTTTTATACAATTGTCCAAACCTTAAGGTTTCCCTGTATGAAATCCATCTTGTCAGTTTTATACTAATTCATTATTTCAGAACTCTGGAAACAGCAAAAAGCTTACAAAAACATCTTACATGAGTGACCATATTTTGTTATTGCTTAGCCTATGTACAAATCCAGAACTAGAAAACTAACTAGACTGACATTACCTTTACTTATACTGTATATTTGAATTGTTCAGATTAATTGACATGTGCTTTTACTAAGCTTGTCATATTTCCAGGGTTATACTCATGAACATAAGTTTGCCTTAAAAAAAAAATGAAGGGCACAAATTTTGTATTTGCTGATCACAATTATGCGTTCGTGTTAACACAATACATTGTTTATTAGTAGGGAGATGTGCTTTTAAGCAATGAATCACTAAATTAATTTTACATTAGTAATAATAAATGGAGCACAGCACATTTCATTGCTGGGGTAGAAAAGTCAAATTGCCACTTCATTGAAACTTCCCCTGATTTTTACTTGCTACAACCAATTTTACCACCAACATTGTGCTGTTTCCTCCCACATCCTATAGTGAGAAAAACTGGATTACCCTGAGGAACAACCACAAGGACAGAACATGCAAGACCCAAAAGCCTAGGTCGGAAACAGAACCCAGAACTCAGCGGATGTGAAGCTGCAGCAATAATTACATTCACTACTTCTCAAACAATTAATCAGGTTTGAGATGTAACAGAATGCTTAACAAATTTGATAGTTGTCAAAATTAATAGTACTAGTTATTTGCCAACTTACTAATATCTGATCAATCTTGCATTTGCTGGTAAAAATTCATTGCTCAGCAGTTAACTGGTAATACCATAATTTAATATGATGTTAAAGGGGATAATATAAAATGAATCTGTGTTAAAAATGGGAGGTGTATTTGGTTTTTAAATTAAATAATATTATGGAACACAATATAACAGTGGTAAACAGTCCCATACATTGGTGCCTGTAGTATTCAATGAATTCAAATTTACAGTCAATGATTCCATCACACTTCAAACTACTGATAGTCAATGAGATCCAAGTTCTCCTTATCTACCTGGTTGAGCAAATGCACACAACTAAGACAGTGCAGACATTATGCCCAATGAAGCAAGTAAATCAATAAAGTAAATAAACAAACATATGCCCTATGCAGGGTTTAAAAATAAAGGGTTGAAGGAGCGTTAGCAAATATGATGTAACGTAATGGCGCAGGGACTGGCTGCTTACGAGCCTTAAAAACTACCTCCGATTATACTGAGACGAAATCAAGCAAATGTAATTCAAGTGTTTCCACACCCTATCAAAATACATTCTTTGTTGGGAAAATGACCCCAGGTGATCAGTACGAGGGCAGGGCGAATGAAGGCACTGCAAGAAAAGGACAAGGCAGATTGTGGAGGTGTTATAGAACAGCCATAGATGGAGAGCCTCAAAGCTAAGATCCGGACCTGGAATGCCATTTACCACATCGTTTCTGTATAAGATGACAGCCAGGATACAAATGCAATTGCTCACAAGTGCACTGTTTAATGGCCAGGATCCACCATGTGACTGTGCTGTGCTTAGCCATCTAACAACAAAGCACCAAAGACCCCTTCTAATTTGTCTTTGACTGCAGTGGAAATGAACACAACCCCATCATTTTAAACAGTTTGGGTATTGTTGCAAGGAGATGGAAGAGATTACTAGGAACAGAGCCTTTGAAGGGGGGGCTATGTAACGACACAAACAAGTTGCATTAACATGGGGATGACTAACCATCAATAACTGCAGGCAGTCCATCATGTAAATGAGCATCTTCAGAGTCTATGAAAATTGCATTAATATACACACTAATAGAGTTCTGGCAAGCTTGACAACAACCAAAAAACAAAAAAGCTGCTAAAATACACAGCTTAAAACCAGAAACACCATTCTTCAAACTGAACTTATTTCTCCACAAATGTAAAAAGTTACTTTAACACGTGGTAATCAAATAGTTTTGTCACTGAACCTGAAGGGGGGGAATTATGCCATGCTGATTTTGTACAATAAATGGCAAAAGCTACTGTGTATTGAAACATACAATCATGGCCGAAATTATAGGCAATCCTGGAATTTTCCCAGAAAATGCACCATTTGTCCCAGAAAATTGTTGCAATTACAAATGTTTATTTCCTTTATGTGCATTGGAACAACACAAAAAAACAAAGAAAAAAAGCCAAATCTGACATCATGTCACACAGAACTCCAAAAATGGGCTGGACAAAATTATTGGCACCTTTTCAAAATTGTGGGTAAATCGTTTTATTTCAAGCATATGATGCTCATTTGAACTCACCTGTGGCAAGAAACAGGTGCTGGCAATATAGCAATCACACCTGAAGCCAGTTAAAATGGAGAAAAGTTGAATCAACCTTTCTGTTGTGTGTCTGAGTATGCCACACTAAGCATGGAGAACAGAAAGAAGAGCAGAGAATTGTCTGAAGACTTGAGAACAAAAAATGTGAAAAAATATCAACAATCTCAAGGCTACAAGTCCATCTCCAGAGATCTTCATGTTCCTTTGTCCACTGTGCGCAACATAATCAAGAAGTTCACAACACATGGCACTGTAGCTAATCTCCCTGGACATGGACGGAAAAGAAAAATTGATAAAAGACAGCAACGAAGGATAGTCCGAATGGTGGATAAACAGCCCCAATCAACTTCAAAGCATATTCAAGCCGTTCTGTAGACTCAGGGTGTCAGCTCGAACTATCCGTCAACATCTGAACGAAATGAAACGCTATGGCAGGAGAGCCAGGAGGACCCCACTGCTGACACAGAAACATAAAAAAGCCAGACTGGAGTTTGCCAAAATGTACTTGAGGAAGCCAAAATCCTTCTGGGCGAACATCTTGTGGACAGATGAGACCAAGGCAGAGCTTTTTGGTAAAGCTCATCATTCTACTGTTTACAGAAAACGGAATAAGGTCTACAAAGAAAAGAACACAGTACCTACAGTCAAACATGGTGGAGGTTCTAAGATTTTTTGGGGATGTTTTGATGCCTCTGGCTCTGAATGCCTTGACTGTGTGCAAGGCATCATAAAATCTGAAGACTACCAAAAGATATTGGGGCGCAATGTAGGGCCCAGTGTCAGAAAGCTGGGTCTGCGACAGAGGTCATGGGTGTGCCAGCAGGACGATGACCCCAAGCATACCTCTAAAAGCACCCAGAAATGGTTGAAGACAAAGTGCTGGAGCAATGAGTCCGGATCTAAATCCGATTGATCACTTATACAGAGATCTCAAAATTGCTGTTGGGAGAAGGTGCCCTTCAAATCTGAGAGACCTTGAGCAGTTTGCCAAAGAAGAGTGGTCTTAGATTCCAGTTTAGAGGTGTAACAAGCTTGTTGATGGTTATAGGAAGTGCTTGATTTCAGTTATTTTTTCCAAAGGGTGTGCAACCAAATATTAAGTTGAGGGTGCCAATAATCTTGTCCAGCCCGGTTTTTGAGTATTGTGTGAAATGTCAGATTTGGCATAAAGGAAATAAACACGTGTATATCAAAACATTTGTAATTGCAACAATATTCTGGGAGAAATGGTGCATTGTCTGGGAAAATTCCAGGGGTGCCAATAATTTAGGCCACTACAAATTTCTAGTATGCCAAACACCACAAAATCATGTATGCCTCCAATGATTTAATTTTTGCCTAACCAACATGTACATAGTCCAGTTCCCCTTCAGTGACAGTGCAAAAGATACTAGTAACAGATACACATTTTAAGTCAAATAAAATCATTCCTGAATGATGCCCAGAATATTGACTTCTGAAATGAAACCTCATTGTATCCAGTTTTCTAAGGAGAATTTAGAACTAGAGACATTTGGAAAAAATGTCATAACTGGGGATGAAACAGATAAACCTTTTTGGCCAAAAGTCCACACAACAGCTGAAACAATAGAAACATGGGGATCTTCCAACATCAGACAAATTCAAGTTCCTACCTAGTGCTGTGTACAATTTTTTTATTGACTGCAGAGAAAACTACAAACAAATCAATTTTGCATTCAATCAGAGAACAAACATCAAGCAAAGCTGCCAATTATCTCTGTTTTGCTTAACAAGAAGAGGTCATACCCACAATATTAACCTGACCTGCTATCACATGACTACTACCAGTTCCCCAGTCTGAAGGGGAGCCTGCAAAATATTCACTATGGTAATGATGACATCAAATCAACTACAGAAGATAAGCATAACAGAATGTTTTGAGTGGCACAGAAACACTGCAAAAAAGCTTCATCTACTATATTTAACAAAGAAATTAGTCTCCAAAGGGTATATGTTGGGGAAAAACTAATATTTTTATTGGATTTTCGGTTAATATTCTGGCTCAGAACTTTCAGGGCATCCCTCTTATGCTCTAATGGAATACGAATGGAAACTGTAAGTTCAAGAACCACAACAATCTACCAAAAGGTGTTCGAAATTTCCACGTGGTGAACTATGCACAGAACTTCTTGTCATTTTCATCTAAGCATTTTATATATACTATATACAGTATTGTGGTATTTTCAATACAAAATAGTAGATACAACCTTTTTGTATTATTCAACAAAACAGGGTAAATAGTTCTATGTACTGAGATTTAATTTTGGTTTTTTTTTGTTTTTTTTTTTAATTAGGGACCTGGTTAAGCAAAAAATGACTGTAATGCCATCTCTTAAAGCTATTCATTTTCTAAGCTATTTTCATATGGTCACAATTATTACACATCTGCTTTTTAAGCACAATTTACCTAACTGCATATCTCTGGGCTATATGAACAAAACCAGAATGAATGGAGAACACAAACACATACAGCTAGAACTAAAGCTTTGATACATGCATTTTGAGACATTAATATTAACCACAGTTGCAGGGTATCCCCCGATACCTAACAACAGAGAGCAATTTACTTTTAATTGGTTACTTACAGCAGGTGATGAAAGTATTAAATGGCAGAAATGTATTTATTGTACTTACACAATATTTTGTTGTCTGATATTTCTACAACATGAACATGACCGAGCTCACTAACATCATTGGCATACAGACCAGATTCCAATTCAAGTTCAGCTTCTTCTTTAAATGGAGTAGATTCATCTCCTTCGTCATCTTCTTCTTGGGCTTCTTCTTTACAGGGGGATGAATCCAGTTCAGCATCAACATACTCTTGCTTAATTTTTACTGGCCACCAATTCACAGTTTCAACATCAAGATTTTTACAGATATTCTGTTGCACGTGTTCCTCCTTAACACAACTTAGTTCCATCTTCAAATGTCAGCACCTGAGATTACAAGGAATATTAAAACTTTAAAAGATAAATCATAATGAGGAATGCATACAAATCACATGTATACAGGAAAGTAACATTTCCCATTGAGCTACACTGGATATCTAAATGAATGGAGGCCGATTACATAAATGTGCAAGGAATTCATTCTTGAAACAAGTTCACAAAATAATTGCAATGGCATAAGATAAGAAGCCAGTACATCACTTGGAAATTAATGGAATGGCATGATTACCAGTTACTATTGCGGACACAAATTTTAAATAGCTAATTGTAAAATAATGCACAAAGCCCTGTAGATGAAGAAAACTGCTGCTGCAGAAGTTGCTACTCTCACATTTTACACAGTCCTTCTGGTGCCTAAAGACATTAATGTGTTTTGGGGTAATAATACATCCATATCCTTCTCTTATCTAGCAAATGTCTGCAGGTGTCTTCTTGCATGAATTCTAAGCTTAATGCTATCCAACATTCAACAAATATCTGGTGCCAGGTATACTAAAGTCCAGTTTAACTCTTCTCTCAGACTACTCTGAATGCTGACTAATTAAACTGCTACTACTGTATACGCTGAAGGCTAGTTCTTCACCAGAGGAAGACTCAAATCATATGAGCAGACAAAGTAAACTCTACATTTCATGCACTCATACTGCTTAAGGGGAAGGTTTCAGGAGTGAGGGATGTGATCACATTATATTTCACATACAACTGTGATTATTAACTACATATTAAGAGAAGTAGGGTAATGATCTTTATTCTTTATTTATAAGCTGGAGAAAGCTGGTTTAAATTTGGAAATATAAACAACTAAAGTTAAACTAGTTACTTGTTAGTGTGAAGCTGAACTGCCTAGTTATTAATAATTTTATTTATATAGCATCTTTCCCATGCTCAAGGTGCTTTACATTAAAATGCGTGTTAAATTTGCACTTCTAGTTACACATTAACTATCAGTTGTTCAAATAAATCTACTACTTTTGAATATAGCATTTTTAATCCCACTGAACTGGGCACAAGGTGTAAAAAGTCGAATCCATACCAGGACAGGAGCTAACCAAATGTAAAGTACTCTCGTTCACACACCAGTCCATACTCAACTAGCAATGGGCAAATTTACAATAGCCAATTAAACACACAAGCATGTACTGGGGTATGTGAGAGGAATACTAGTTTTCTACAGTGAACACGAAACAGATAAATTGTACTTTATTTAAGACAAGGCTGAGCATGTGATTCAAAATGCTGTCTAGTGGCTAAGACACTGGATTCTAAACCAAGAGGGCGTCAATTCAGTTACAACATTTGACTCACTTTAGAAATAATAAATGTAACCTATCCATGCTCTGTATGAAAGACTATATGTAAACACCTGTACAATCTGATATGTCTTACTATTCAAAGTCACTATATAAAATAAAGCCTGACTGTTAAATGAGTGGATAACCTTAAATCCTATGTCTCTTCGAAGGTGTCTATTTATGTTTTGCACTAATTTTGAAATCTTCCTTTTGAAATATAAAGCTGTGAATGACTCCAACCTGTCTTTTTACCACCGTAGAACTTTTTAAGTGAAACATGCAGACATAGTCATAATGTATTTTATGACTTCTGGTGACCCTGCAGTAAGCAGAACTTTTCTGCTTCGGCAATACTCTTTTGTGTTCAATATGAAAAACTGCAGCTTGACACTGTTCACATCACTGATGTAACTTTGAGAAGTACCAATATTCAAAAAAAAAATCCATGTATGAAATGCTTGCACATGATATGAACTTTCAACTTTTTGAAAACGTTCTTGATTATCACCATATATTTATGTCTCTTTGTCATTTTTGCATTCTTAATCCTGGATTCTGTCTTGCATGTCTATGAGCCATTATGTTTGTGTGTTGCTCAACTGCTCTATATTCAAGATTACTTCATGCTTGTCAATGTGATTTAACGTCCAGTGTTCTTATTCTTTCTCATTCTTTGATATTTGATTGCCTTCTGTTATCTGCTTAATGCTCAGCCAACGGCACTAGTCTCTTTCTGCTATTATGGTGATTATCACTTGGTTCTGCAATCGGTTTACTGTAAACACACAACTACATGTCACTTTGCTTTTTCTTTATGTTAATAAAGTTTAGTGTTCAGTGATTAATAAACACATTATATATACTTGATTATGAATTCTAAACACATTGTTCTTTGTCCTAGTTGATGAAATACTGGTCTGGCTAATAGAAAACGGTGTGCATAAAAGTATCCAACAATGTGCTTGACACTTAGCAGATGTTTCTGCTCTTCTTTTTCCTTTTGCCACTATGGTGGTTATCATTTGATTTCTAGATCACCTTGCCATAAACTCAAGTCCACAAGTCATGACCATTTTTTTTTAATTTCCAAAACATAAGCTTACAATTAAGACCAAGATCAAGGTTCTTGCCCCTGTGCCTTGTGAGTAATTGTGTGACAGACATTAGCATCTATATACACTAATCAGCCACAACATTAAAACCACCTAGGTTATATCGTGTAGGCCTCCCTCACACCACTAACACAGCTCTGATCTGTCGAAGTATGGACTCCACAAGACCTCTGCAGGTAGTCTGTGGTATTTGGCACCGAGATGTTGGTAGCAGATCCTTTAAGTCCTGTAAGGTTTCATCACATCCTGCCAAGTGAACAATCTGAAATCTTTCTCATGTTTTCCCAAACCATTCCTGAACATTTTTTACCATCAGGGAATACCCCTGCCATGAATGGGTATATGTGGTCTGCAAAAATCTTTAGGTAGGTGGAACGTATCAAAGTCACATTCACATGAATGCCCGTACTCAAGGTTTCTCAGCAGAACATTATCCAGAGCATTACACTGCCTCCACTAGCTTATCTATTTCCCCAAGTAAATGATGCACACGGCTGTGCACGAAATCTAAAACAACATGATTCATTAAACAAAGCCACCTTCTTCCATTGCTCTGTGGTCCAAGTCTGATACTCGCATGCCCATTTTAGGTGCTTTTTGGGGCATACAATAGATCAGGATCTGCATGTATTCTGACACCTTTCCCTCATGGCCAGGATTACGTTTTTCAGCAATTTTGTGGAATTGGACCAGACAGGCTAGCTTTCACTTCCTATGTGCATCAATGAGCTTTGGGCACCCATGACCTTGTCGCCATTTCACCGGTTATCCTTCCTTGGTCACACAGTGTCAATAGCAAGATCTGAACCCACAATCATAGGATATGAAGTCCTTAACCACTTTAACATATTGCCAGCCAATTATATTAGTCCTTAGGGTCTACAAATATTGTATATATAAAATCATTTACTTAGCTTAGTATAGGTCCAGATCTAATTATGCAATTTTCATTACGCTAGAACTTATTAAGTTTATTACATAGAAAATCACACGAAAAATCCTGGACCATCAAGAAGTGTGCGAAGTGATGACATGAAGAATCGTCTTCACGCCGAACTGGAATTGTCCCCTCATAAATCAAAGTCCCCCAGACGATCTGGATCCATATAATTAGATCTGGACCACCCTGTACTACTGATGATAACAGCACTGTAACTGATGCTCTAACTTGTCTTATGAAATTTCATGGGCAAAGCCAGGTAACGTAGCTGGTTTAATATATATACATAGATACTCTACAGCATGTACTGCACCACTTAAAATTCTACTAATAAGAAAATGAGGCAAAGTATTTACTGACCCCCCTAAACTCTAGAACAGAAAAAGTAAAAGCAAATTTCCAATTTTAAACAAAAATAATTGGAAATTGAACTAGCTGATCTCATTGATCAAAAGGAAAGTTGATTTCATGTGTTAGTGATAACATTGAGTAATCAACTTAAACGGACGCACAGATCCAAGATCTTTGGCTACATACAAACACTTCTAGGTAAAAAAATTCAGGACAATCAGATACTGCCATACTGAAGTAAAAGGAAAATATAAATCACAATAATTCAATAGAGGCAATGTTTTTGGTGTGTCTGCAGTGGTGGCTCTGAGGCTAGGGATCTGCACTGGCAATCAGAAGGTTGCCGGTACAAATCCCGTAAATGCAAAAATGGACTCTGCTCTGTTGGGCCCTTGAGCAAGGCCCTTAACCTGCAATTGCTGAGCACTTTGAGTAGTGACAAAAGCACTATATTAATGCAAAGAATTATTATTATTAAATGTTGTTTTACTAATATACAATTGCCATTTTTTCTGACCCAACTCTAATTTACTCACTTCCATCTTGTACAAACAGAATTCAACAAATTTAAACATTTTCACTTGTATATATTCCACTATATTAAATGAAAAACATTAATGTGCACTGCAGTGTAGGCAAGTGTAATAAAGATGTTTTATTTTTAATAAACAGGCAAATTACAAATGGAAATAATGTTACATGCTGATTTTCAACCCTAATCACCGAAAAACAAACTACAGTACTCCAATGACATCAATATGAGATATGATGTACAAAATTAAACTCACTCATCAATATACAACAGAAAAGATGCATAAGAATTATAACGTAAAATCTATCCATTTTCTGAATCCGTTATATCCAAGACAGGACTGGTGAAAGGAAAAACGGACCTAACTGAACATCAACGAACACTGCTAAGACACATAAGTCCACAAAGGTAATCCACACATACAATGAGAAAAAATACCAACTGCATACATATCATTCCAGTCAACAACAACATTTATTTATATAGCACATTTTCATACAAACAGTAGCTCAAAGTGCTTTACATAATAAAGAATAGAAAAATAAAAGTCACAATAAGAAAACAAAATAAGTCAACATTATTTAACATAGATTAAGAGTAAGCAATGGCACCCACATATAAAATAATAATTTTACAGTCATAGTTCATACTTGGCTACTTATCTAGTTTAGAGTCACAAAATACTGGTACACATCCTGGAAGCGCGGAGTTAAAGGAAGTAACCAAATCTGAACTGAGTTCCATTACACTGCAGGGCCCACGCTTACTGAATCAAATCGAATTACTGTGTTCAGGGGTCAACCGCGATTAAAGGTCAACAAACAGATTAAATTTTACAAATCAAAATACGGCTAAAGTGACAACCAGTCACAACTAGTTAAGGTCAAATGACTCACAAAGAAAACCGTCATTATGTAACTGTTATGACATTCTAGGGTGTGTACACTGCATTCGTGCCATTGTTTGCTTCATCACGTATTGTAACGGTGATCGCTGCTTCGTAATTCCGTTCGTTTTCTTCTGCGATGCGAAAGGCGCTATATAAACTAAAGCCTCGATTTCCCTTACGCCGCAAATTTTGAAGCTACCTATCAGTACAAGTCAGACTTGATCATGCGTCTTATTCCTACGCTTGTCCAATTTGAGGTTTTCTTGAAAGTACACCTTTGATTGATTTGCTAAATGGATGTCATGATCTGGCTCAGATCTCTAAAATGGGGGGTGTGCCAGGGGACAGACGCTTTATATTTTTGCTGAGGGGTGGGGTGGGAGAGAGAGCTGCCACAGCAAGAAAGCTGAAATAGTTTCGGGCAAAGAGATAAGGATTCACACGAATGCACCATAGTTGTGAAAATGACAGCGTATACGAAGAAAAGATTTGCAATTTTTGTTTTTTTTAATGAAGTGACAAAGACTATATCGCATTCCTATGACAGCGAATTGCACCCATTAAATGTTGCCCGATGAAACAAAGCTTGGGCCGCAATTTTTTTGGAACGTTATTATTTTCCTGCAAAGCTGCACTGCCATCAACATGCTTTATTTGACTTCCTGTATGTCGTATACAACACAGAAAATTGTGTATGCAACATGCCTTTTGAGCTTTTTTATTGAATAAAAATAAAAACACATCGACCCGCATATGTTTTTTCAGCAGAATGTTACATGTCATTTTTTTGGCATTTAGAAACATTTTAAGTAATAGCTCACCTACCTTTTTGTTTCACACTCACGTTTTATATGTGTTGCTATTTTTCCATTAAAACAAAAAAGGCGGCATTCGCTTACCTCGCCTTTCAAAAAACAATCAAAGCCAAGAAGGTATCCCCCCTCTCTTACACAGGCGGTATTGTCAAGGGTAGAGCTGCAAAAGAAAGTGACACCATTCTGGCTCAGCAGCAGAAAACCAGTATGCCGCAGATGGAGCAACGACAGAGCCAAGATGGCTGCCAAATCTCGCATAGACTGGCAAAGAATGTTGCAACTGGCGATCCGTCGTTCAGCCGTGACGTAGTCAACATGGTGTCCTGCAGCTTCAGGGTTTTGTTTGCCTCCACTGACAAATTTAAATGGCAAACATTAACATGTAGAGATTTAGTTTAAAATATCTTAAATTGATGTCCAATAATGCATCTACATGAAGATAGCTCCGATCAGCATTTCAAGATATTTTAGAAACTAAAGTCCAGGTCATTAGGAGATAAATGAAATGCATTTTAGGATAAATCTTTTAACATTTTCAATCCAATCAAAATTTATTTGTAATATACTGTTATACACAGTACAGTATATAGTGAAATGCTTGGTTACTGAACTCTAAGACTGCATTAGAAGAATATAAAAAGGCAATAAATAGTAAATACTCAGTCCTATAAATATCAATACGTACAATGGCTGTATTATAATCTAAAATATATAATGAAAAATATATATTGTGCATTTTAAGACAAAACTGAAGTGCAATTAATATATTATATTGATATACAGTGTGTATGTGTGAATATATATTGTAGCGACCCGTGGAGGAGTCTTTTAAGATTTCGAGCCGAACTCTGCCGTGCACCTCTCCGAAGCTGTCGGCTAGCGGCTTGCCAGCGTCATGCACGCAACTGCACCCAGCTCTTTAAGAAAGAGAACACTCGTGCCCCATACACCGCACGACTCGAGTGTCTCGGTAGTTTGCTTAGATAACATCTTAGCAAATAAACAGCTCTGTCCTGTTGTATCTTTTTATTACAGAAGATAGTCAGAAACAAAAGCTCAACATTATTGCGCGGCCATTGCCAAGGTCAAGCACGAAGACACATTTCAATAAATTGGTACTTTTTACAAAATAAATAACCCCCGGACGGCGATAACCCAAACCCACCCAACCAATTAAATACAAACACACCATTATTTACAACACAAATGACAATACGTAAATTCCGACATACAATAAGCTTTTTATAAATTACCCATAATTTCCCCGCAAACTATTTACATAAATTACCCATGAGGCGTCACTCCGCCAGCGCTTGCTGCCGGGTTGTTACACAGCCCCCTCCTAAGAGGGTTAGTGTCCCCACAACCCTACTCATCACAGATAAAATCACGTAAATGTCCTGGCCGTCGACGGACACGCTTTGTCCTGCCGGAGGTG
The DNA here is from genome assembly GCF_016835505.1 of Polypterus senegalus. Lineage (NCBI taxonomy): Eukaryota > Metazoa > Chordata > Cladistia > Polypteriformes > Polypteridae > Polypterus > Polypterus senegalus. The sequence goes on from NC_053164.1 coordinate 53,539,978, forward strand.
CCATCACTGGTGTCGGGCTCAGTCCTGTCACTGTCTGACTCGGTGCCGGGGGTGGAGGTTGGAGAACCGCTTATATTTTCGAGTTGTTGTTGCTCTGGGGCCAGTGGGTGGTATGGTGCTAAACGGTCCTTGTGCAGCACCACCCGTCTGCCTCGTCCAGGCATTCGACTCGGAAAACTACCTCCGATATTTTGTCCAATATTTCTCCCGGTCCTTGCCAATGGTGGGCTAGTTTTGGGGACAATCCCGTTTCCGTTGGGGCAAAATACCCACACTTTGTCCCTGGCTTCAGCGTCCGGGCCATGAGCCCGCGAGTCATAAGCCCGTTTTGGCGTGCTCCAGCTCCCTCCAGGGCCTCCCTGGCCAGTCGATGAACGGTGTCCAGCCGCTCTTTTAGCCGTCTAAAATAATCCATTTCGGGCCCACCAATAATCTCAGGCTCAGGGGGTGAGCCAAACACTAAATCCACCGGCGCGAAGTTCCCTTCCAAACATCAGCCCGCTGGCGTGCATTGGCTCGACTCCTGCACTGCTGTCCGATATGCCCATAGGACCAAAGGCAGATGTTGGTCCCAGTCCCGCTGGTGTTGACTGGTCAGAATTGCCAGTTGAGTGGCCAGGGTGCGATTAAATCGCCGACCAATCCATCACTTTGTGGGTGAAGGGGTGGTCCGGTCTTTTCACCCCAGTCGCTGACACACCTCTCTGAACAAACGGCTCTCAAAGTTCCGCCCTGATCGCTGTGGAGCTCGTCCGAACTCCAAATCGAGTGAACATTTCATCCACGAGTTTTGGGCAGCTGTGGGGGCACTCTGATCCGGAACTGCATACGCCTCTGGCCATTTGGTAAAGTAGTCCATTGCTACCAAAACGTAGCGATTTCCGGCTTCCGTTACAGGAAAAGGACCCAGTATGTCCACGCCAATTCTCTCCATGGGTGCCCGACCAGGTATCGTTGCAATGGCGCGTGAGAACGTTGACCAGGTCCTTTTTGTGCAGTGCAGACGTCACAGCAGTGGACGTGTAGCTCTGCGTCTTGCCGACACCGGGCCAATAAAACCGCTGCCGTAGTCGACGCACTGTCTTAGCGTTCCCGTAATGTCCGGATCCAGCCGCTCCGTGGACCCATCGGAGGACCTCGGCGCAAAGCCTGGGGAACCAGTAGTTGTAGCCGGTCAATTCCTCCCCCGGGTGCGTGCCACCGCCTGTAGATTACGCCATCGTGCAACTCCAAGTTGCCCAACTGAGAGTGGAGTATTTTGAGTTCAGGCCCCTGTGACGACACGGTTTGCCAGTCGGGACGTTCTTGTGTCTCCAACCAGCCCTTTACCTTTTCTAGTGCTTGATCGTTCGCCTGTAACTGCCTCAATTGGTCAATAGTGTACGGCTCCCCTACTCCAACAGTGTCATCTATCCTTGCGGATGCGGACGATGGCCCCAGCCCCCTTTCTTCCTGTCGGCGGCAATATCGACATTCATTGCTGAGGCATGGACGCCTGGAGAGGGCATCAGCGTTGGCATGCTGCCGTCCCGGTCGGTGCTGTATCTCAAAGTCATATTCTTGTAGAATCTCCATCCACCTTGCCACCTGGCCCTCTGGTTGCCTGAAATTCAACATCCAGGTGAGGCTAGCATGGTCAGTCCGCAGTGTGAACCTAGTGCCCAATAGGTAGGGCCGAAAGTGCCGTACCGCTAGGATCACTGCCAACAGTTCCCGCCGAGTGACACAGTAATTCCTCTCCGTCGACTGAGGCTGCAGCTGTAATAAGCTATCACTCTTTCTCCAGCCTCCCCCTTCTGTGAGAGCACGGCCCCAATCCCCACATTGCTAGCGTCAGTGTCCACCACAAAAGGTTGGTTGGGGTCAGGGTACGCCAGGACCGGCGCGCTGACGAGGGCAGCCTTTAACTGTTGGAAGGCGGCTGTGCAATCCTCCGTCCACCCAAACTGTTGGCCCTTACTCGTTAGTCGGTGCAAAGGGCTGGCAATGGTCGCAAAGTTTTTACTGAATCTTGGTAGTAGGAGGCTAAACCCAAAAGCTCCGCAGTTCAGTGATATTGGCTGGTGGGGCCAGTTGCTCACGGCAGTCACCTTCGCGGGTCTGTAGCCACCCCACTCTCGCTGATTACGTGCCCTAGAAACTGAGTCTGTCGGGCGAGAAGATTGCATTTCTCAGGGTTTAACCGCAACCCGGCGCTACGAATGGCGGTCAGGACCTCCCTTAAATTGTGCACCGCCTGGTCAAAGTCTCTGGCATGAATCAGCAGGTCATCTAAATAGACCACACAACGGGTTCGGGGAATGTCTTTAGGACCCGCTCCATTAGTCTTTCAAACGTGGCCGGCGCATTACAAAGTCCAAACGGCATTACCTTAAACTGCCACAGCCCTTGTCCGATGGTGAATGCAGTTTTGGGTCGGTCCTCTGCTGCCAGTTCTACCTGCCAATATCCACTGCGCAAGTCCAAAGTGCTGAACCAACGGGATCCAGCCACATAGTCCAATGCATCATCGATGCGAGGCAATGGGTAAGAGTCTTTTCGAGTGACTGCATTTAATTTACGAAAGTCCACACAAGGGCGCCAACCCCCCGTTTTCTTCCGCACCATGACCATGGGTGCGGCCCAGGGACTGTCAGAAGGCTCAATGATGTCGTTGGTTACCATCTCGCGAATCAATTCTTCGGCAGCTTGGCGTTTTGCAAGAGGCAATCTGTGGGGCGAACCGAATGGGGCGGCGTGGCCAGTGTCAATGTGGTGTTTGACTAACGAGGTTCTGGTGCAGTCCTCTTCTCGAGCCGCAAAATGTCCACAAAGTCGTTCAATACTTTCTGGAGTTGCTCCTGCTGTGGCGTGCTCAGCTGTTCACCACTTCGATGGCCCAATTCTTCCACAGCAGCAACCGTCTCAGTGGATGGGTGGTCGTGTGAGGAAAACCGTTGGGGAGCACTGGTCTGAGCTGCAATACTCTCCTGGGGGTCTTCTTCAGTCCCTGCATCTTCCGAACAACGGTCGGGAGCCGGTGAGCCGTGGTGTCCAGGCAAATCCAAGCTAACAGCCCTTCCAGGATGATTCCAGCCCGATTGGGCGACACAGTCTCATTACCTACGCGAGGATGGCCCTGGACACATCAACACATGCTCCCCAGTGGGCCAGCAAGTCTAACCCAATTATGCATTTGTCTTTAATGTCCATGAGCCAGAATTCGTGGCTGGTCTGGCTCGTCCCTACTACTACAGTCAATAGTTTCTTTCCCGGCATTTTTGTCCGTTCACCCGTAACCGCGCGCAGTTCGATGTTAGAAGGGGTCCAGTCTTTGGAAGAGGACCAGCTGTTTGGGCAACACTCCTCTCTGTAATAGACAAATAGTGGACCCCGTGTCCACTAAGGCACTGCATGGCCGTCCGTCTATAATGCAGTCTAGGTACAGTCCACCTGAAAACCCACAGCCCCACTTTAGGGCAGTCATTGCGGAGGGATGATGATGGCTGGGCGCGACTGACCTCCACACCCTCAGGTTGGTCCCTTTCTACCACTCGCTCAACTGCTCGTTAGCCGGCTTGGGCGTGATGATTGACGTGCCGGAGACCCAAGCTGTAGTACCTCTTCAGCCCGTTCAGCCTCCCGTAGTGCCTCACTCAAATGTCTGGGCGACAGCAGACAGACGTGCTGACGGAGACGCTCTGGTGTAAGGCCCGCAGGAAAGCATGAACACTGAGTTCTTCCCTTGCTGCTGTCGAGAAAGTAGGGTAACCTTTCCGTACATAGACCCTGATGTCAGCTGCAAATGCTCCCACACTCTCACCTTCACGCCGATGTCGGTTTGTCAGCTCCTCCCTGTTGTGTTCCGCTGAGGTTCTCTGTCCAAAGCGACGGGTGAGAGCATCGGTGAGGGCCTGAAGATCACGACACTCCTCAGGCGGCAGGTCGATGAGTACCTGAAGTGCGGGACCCTCCAAGGCAAGGGCCAAGTGTGTTGCAGCTTCCTCGCAGCTCCAACCATTGTGAAGAGCAGCCAGATCCACTTGTGCAAGGTATGGCTCTAGGGCGTCAACCCGCTGTATCGTGGCAGCTTAGCGGGTGACCGTGTGGGGAGGACCGGCCGACTGGTGATTTGGGGTGTCGTTGCGGCAGCTACAGGTTCATTCGGCCGTGCCTAGAAGATCGCAACACTGTCCGGGGAATACTGGCACCCTCAGGCCAGTTTGTCCTTTTTCTCCGTGCAGTTCTGCTGATCAGGCGCTCCAACATAACGCTATTTTCCGAGATGGCACGCTCTATTTCTTCAAGACTCTGTTCCATGACGGCGTCTTCTTAACAGCCTGGTCTCCCACTTCTGACACCAATGTAGCGACCCGTGGAGGAGTCTTTTAAGATTTCGAGCCGAACTCTGCCGTGCACCTCTCCGGCTGTCGGCTAGCGGCTTGCCAGCGTCATGCACGCAACTGCACCCAGCTCTTTAAGAAAGAGAACACTCGTGCCCCATACACCGCACGACTCGAGTGTCTCGGTAGTTTGCTTAGATAACATCTTAGCAAATAAACAGCTCTGTCCTGTTGTATCTTTTATTACAGAAGATAGTCAGAAACAAAAGCTCAACATTATTCGCGCCATTGCCAAGGTCAAGCACGAAGACACATTTCAATAAATTGGTACTTTTACAAAATAAATAACCCCCGGACGGCGATAACCCAAACCCACCCAACCAATTAAATACAAACACACCATTATTTACAACACAAATGACAATACGTAAATTCCGACATACAATAAGCTTTTTATAAATTACCCATAATTTCCCGCAAACTATTTACATAAATTACCCATGAGCGTCACTCCGCCAGCGCTTGCTGCGGGTTGTTACAATATATATATATATATATATATATATATATATATATATATATATATATATATATATATATATATATATATATATATAAAAATCCTGGGACTTTTGCCATGATATTTTTTCAAGTCATGCCCTCCTCTCAACCATATTCAACCACACACATGGTACAGTTATCAACAGAACAAATGAGTACACGGGCAATCCCAGCACTAAGAAATGCTGAAGTCAAACAAACTAACACCAAAAATGATGATCAGTTACACGGTAAATTGGTTAAATGTGTATCAAAAAACTATGCTGAAACAGTTGGTGGGGATCATGTGGAAGATGAAAACATCAACTTACAATATCCCGAAGGAATATCTACAACTGTTAACAACGTCCGGTCTTCCACCGCACGAATTACTGTAGAAAGAAGGATGTATCCAAGAAAGGTAATGTAGTACATCTTCTGCGGATAACATTAGACAACAAAAGAGATCTTGATATGCCATTCGTATTAAAACGTTAACAGTTTCCCATTAGAATATCTTTTGCAAAGACAATTAAAAAAATCGCAGAGCCAAACATACGAAAAAATCATTTTACTTAAAAGAGAGAAAGAAACGAAATTCAATCACGGGCAGTTATACGTTGCGTTTTCACAATGAAAGTCCAAACACAGAATCAAAATTCAATGCAATGTTGATTAAAATTGAATTCGAAAAATTGTTTTTGCTGAATTTTTACAGTAAAAGTGTAAGTTTAAAAAGTATTTGCATGTTAATTTCATAGCCAAACACAACAAAATCGTATTATGCAACAAATAACTCTTAACGCAACATGAAACATAAATTACTTTCAAATTATTATGTTTTATTATTTTTAATGTGGTTAATTACTCACTGTAATGTAAAATAGTTAGTTCTTTTATGCATATGTTACAATTCCCATGAAAATAACAATCTGTTTAAATAGTACATCTGCATCCCCATAACGCAAGCGGCAGAACCGCAAAGAGGCTAACGTGTAGCGCAGGCCCGGGGGCTGGCGAGCTCAGCGAGAGAGAGAGTATATAAACTGTATATACAGGGCCATTATGAAGTCCCTGCATAGTTTTAAATTATTTGAACTTCAGTTGTATGTATGACAAAATCAATCCATAAAGAACAGTATGAAGTGTGCTTCATTTATTTTATTTTAGTTTATATTAAGTTTGTAGTAGTTTATTCATTTTTAATAGATTTAATAATTGGCTCATTACTCTGTTTTCAAGAATTATGCTTGAGCCATGACTTCAATAGAAGAGAAACAAAATGGCCCCTTTGGTTGGCTGAGCTAAAACCAGTCATCACGGTCCAAAGAAGATTTAGAACCCATTACAAGAAAAATGTAGCCATACAAGTAAACCACGTACTTTAGAAGGATTGTGGGCTAGAGTAACTAACGTGATTCACATCTTCTACAACTCTATGATGACCAGTATGATTTTCTATGCTGTAGTTTGCTGGGCTTGTAAGATCACTTCAAGACAGACCACCACATCAACAAACTAATTAAAAGGGCAGGTTCAGTTATGGGATGAACTCTGGACCCCCTGGAGGTCACAACAAAGGGGAGATTTAAAACAAAACTGAGTGCCATTATGAACAATAGTGCACATCCTCTCTCTGACACACAAATTCTGAGCACTTTCAGCCAACAAATTGTTCAGCAGAAGTGTGTGAAGAGATGCTATGGGGTCTCCTTTACACCAACAGCAATGCGCCTGTATAATGCCTAAGCTAAAAGCTTAACAGCTAAGTCAGAACGTTATTTTAGGTGTGTGTTTAGAACCATGGTGTGCGTATATATCTTTATTTAAAGAACTTCTGTAAAAAGCCAAGCTTCTCCTGGTGATAAAAATAAAGTTCTAATTAGGGTATTACAGAAAATGAAATGCACAAAGTATTTGTAGAACTTCAGAATCACATACGTATATGTAATGACATACAAGTTGAAAAGTAATGTAGAGAACTGACATTGTGATTATTTTAAACAGCACAAGGACTTTATAATGACCCTTGTTTAATATACAGTTCGGTCCATAAGTATTTGGACAGTGACACCATTTTCATAATTTCAGCTCTGTACACCATTACAATGGATTTTTAATAAAACAATCATTAAGTGATTGAAGTGTAGACTTTCAACTTTAATTTAAGGGGTTTACCAACAATATTGTATGAGCCGTTTAGGAATGACTGCTATTTTTCTGCATACCCCCATTTTCAGGGCCTCAAAAGTATTTGGACATTTGATTGACAGGCTGTTCCATAGCCTGGTGAGCTCAGCAACACCAGAATGTCTGGAAATCCAAAGAAGACAACTGTGCTGGATAACTGCAGAACTCTGTCCTTGGTGAAGAAGAACCCCATTACAACATTTAGCCAAACCAACAACACTCTCCGGGAGGCAGACCTATCTTTGCCAAATCACTGGTAAGCCTCCACCATAGGAAGGACAGAGTAGACTTTGCCAGAAGACATTTTTTAAAGCCTGTCCAGTTCTGAAACAATTTTCTTTTGACAAAGGAAACTAATATCAATATATACCAGAATGTTAGAAAGAGAAGACTATGAAGAAGAGAATAAATGGCTCATGATCTGATGAGTGTCTTATCATCTATGAAAATATGGTGGAGGTAGTTTTATGGGATGATCATGTATGGTTGCCAATGGAAGTCAGTTACTTGTGTTTATTGATGATATGACTGCTGGCAGAAGAAGCAGGATGAATTCTGAAGTGTAAAGTGATATACTATCTGCTCAGATTCAGACAAATGCTGCAAAACTGATTGGACAAGGAGTCACAGTACAGAAGGACAATGAATCAAAATATAGTGTGAAAGCAAATCAAGGGCTTTTCAAAGCAAAGAAGTCAATCAACTGACCTCAACCAAATTAGACATGCATTTCACTTGCTGACAATAAAACTGAAGGCAGAAAGTCCAATGAAGAAGCAGCACCTGAAGACAGCTGCAGTAAAGGTCTGGCAAAGTATCACAAGAGTGGAAACCCAGCACTTGGAGATGGCCATGGGTTTCAGACTCCAGGCAGTCATTGACTGTAAAGGATTTTCAACCAAATATTAAAAATGATCATTATATTTATGATTAAGTTCATTTCTCCAATTACTTTTCAGCCTCTGAAAATTGGGAGAAATTGTATAAAATTATTTGTCTTTTCTTCAGCCTCCACCCGACTCACACTGCACCCAACCTCCTTGGCCCCTCCTGCAGGTGGTGAGCCTATGGGAAGGGGGACCCACATTGCCTCTTCGGGCTGTGCCCGCCCAAGCCCATGGGTTCAGGTCCGGCCAGCAGGCGCTCGCCATCGAGGGGGGCCCCAGTGACCCATGCCTGGGCGAGGGAAAACACCATCCAAAGTTTTTATACATAATAGGAGGTTTTCTGAACTGCTCTTTGTCACGTCCCTCGCCTAGGACAGTTTGCCTTGGGTGGCCCTACCAGGGGCATAAAGCCCCCGACAACAGAGCTCCTAGGATCATTGGGACACGCAAACCCCTCCACCACGATTAGGTGGCGGCTCAAGGAGGGAGAGGGAAGTCTGGGCATCTCTGCTCAAGCTGCTGACCCCTGTGGACGAAGGCTTCAGACCAGACAGCAGGTGTAATTATAAAGCAGCTTTATTTTTGCAGAGTCACAGTGAGAAGAGTTTCAGAAAAGCAGACAATCAAATATACATGACAGCGTCAGGGCTCTTCTGAACCCCGTCTGTTGGGTGGGGTCCAGTTTTATACCCCTAGAATGCGTGATTTAATATCATTATGAAATGTAACAGTCAACACATTTATTATACACAAACCTTTAGCCCCTTCAACGCCCCTTGTGCAACTTGATTTCTTGGCCCCTTTTGTTATGGCGTTCAGATGTAAGCTAAGGGAAAACGTGATAAGGCAGACTCATGTGTGGAATGCTTAGACCTTGAGTCCTTTGCACAAATATTTTTCTGTTTGCTAAAACAAAGCATGCTTTACATGGTTTCGTAAAGCTTACTTCTCAGACATGAATTAGTACAAGGGAACGAAGAGAACATTCGTCTTCCACATTCCCCCCTTTTTTAGAAAACAAAAAATATTTGATCAGGGGAGAGTTGAGTGGGAAAGGGTAGCAGAGGGGTATGGAGTGGAGTGGGCGGAGGAGTGTGGGGTGGCTGTGCTGATCTGAAGCATTTTTTCTTTGTGTAAAAAGTAAGCTTTAGCCATAGAGGCAGAAAAATACTTGGATACAATGTATCTTATCAAGGGAACAATACAGCAAGCTACAAGCAGGAGAATGATTAAAGCAACCGTAAGAGAGATGAAAACAGACTTAAGCCATTGGCCCCAGGTTGAGTGGAAGTGTGTTCTGATTCAGGACCCACAACTGTGGCTACAGCTCAGCTAAATGAGCCACCAGGATCCTGTAAACAGGAACAAAGCACAAGAAGTCCCCGGCGACTTGAAAATAAATCACCCTAAAATGTCCAAATATTGCTGTTCTTATAGCTGAAAGTGCATACAATTTTTACTATTATGTTCTAGAAAATAATCTGTAGGAAGAACAAAAATCCAGCTTTCTTTCAAGCCGTGCTTTATATAGCATCTTTCATACATTTATCAGTCCATCCATTTTCTAACCCACTTCAGTTCAGGGTCATGGTCATCTGGCACCTATCAAAGTTGTGGGCACTGGAACCCTTGAAATGGATGCCATCCTATCACAGGGCACACTCGTTCACATGCCCATAAGAAACATCAGGCAAAAGTACATTATCCAGTTAACCCAGTTTTTATATCTTCAGGATATGGCAGCAAACAAGGATACCACAATCAAGGGTGCCATCTTTTGCAATGTGAGATGTGAATCCAAGCAGGCAGTCCCTCAACTTTAACAGCGTCTGGTGTCGACAGCAGAACTTGGAACGGTCCTCTCCACTGAGGGTGATGCCAATGTTTCCTTCAAGTATCTCTAACCAGAATCCAGGTTCCTAACGGAATCGGGGAGTCCTTTGATGGAGGACTAGTTCTCCAGGCCTGATTCACCTGCTCATGGACTTCCTTCAGAGAAGCTTGGAGACATGTAAGACTGGAAAGAAGATCATTGTCCACAGTATGCAGTGTAACATTACCTATGACCATGCTGACTGGCATGGGCCGTCCGGTCAGAATTTCGAATGGAGACAGCCCTAACTACCGATGTGTTCTTCCCCTTAATCCCATCAAGGCCAGAGGCAGAGCATCAGGCCAAGGTAAATTTGTTTGCTCACAGATTTTAGCCAATTTAGATTTCAAGGTACCATTGCATCGTTCCACAATACCTCCACTTTGGGGGTGGTATTTGCAATAATGATGCACATTTATCTGGAGCCAGGTGATTAATTCATTTATAACGGAATTTACAAAGTGTGTGCCATTATCAGTTTGTAATTTCTGCGGTATGCCCCATCTAGGAATGATTTCCTTTATCAAAGCTTTTGCCACAGTTTTGGCATCTGCATGTTTGGAAGGGAAAGCTTCCACCCATCGGGAGAACACATCAACAATTACAAAAACAGTATCAGTACCCCTTTGATGGTGTTAATTCAATGAAGTCCATTTGAAGGTGTTCGAATGGACCCATTGGGTTAGGTGTAACGGCGGGACTTACCTGGGTGCCCTTTCCTACATTAAACTTTTGACATAATGCACAGCACCTGCAGAACTGCTCTGCATATGTAGAGAAACCTACAGCTTCCCAATGTTTTTCAACATCTTGAACCATGGCGTCTTTTCCAGCATGTTCTAGGCCATGGCCAATTTTTTCCATACCTGGAAAAGAGGCCTTTGGGAGGAAAGGTTAGTTAGTTTGCTTATGGGTCCAGACTCCATCAGAGAGGGACCCTTCTTTGGACCATTTTCTCTTCTCTGTGTCCGTGGCTGCACTCTGTAAAGAAATAATTTGATTATAAGTGTCCTGGTCATTTCTCTGTTGGAATAAAGAGATTGGTGTGTTATTATACGCAGCCCGTTTAGCAAAATGATCAGCTAATTCGTTTCCTTTGCTGACAGGATCCTATTTTCCTGTGTGAGCTTGACATTTAACGATCGCTAGCTTTGATGGTTTAGTTATGGCCTCTAAGAGGGATTCTATTAGTTTTTGATGTTGAATGGGCTTGCCAGTACTGGTCTTGAATCCCCTGAGTTTCCTTAATGCCCCATGATCATGGCAGACTCTAAAAGCATATCTAGAATCAGTATAGATAGTTACAATTTTTCCCTCTGACAACTGACAAGCTCGGGTGAGAGCTATCAACTCAGCTGCCTGCCCGCTCAAACTTGAAGAAATTCGGTTTGCTTCCAGCAGGTGGTCACCTTTGACCTCTGCATAGCTGGTTGAAGGTGTTCCATTTTCCAATCGTAAAGAACATCCATCCACAAAAATTATCTCTCCTGTTCCTAAGGGTGTTTCCTGTAGGTCTGGTCTAGGTTTTATAACCTTAGTTATTTCATCATGACAGTTGTGGGGCTCCCCTTGATTTTCAGTTGGAAGCAGCATAGCTGGATTTAAGATGGAGCACCTTTCTATGGTAACGTTTGACAAAGTACAGAGTACATTTTGGTAGTGTATTGCCCTAGCAGTAGTGAGATGTGAGGTTTTAGCCTGTACTAAAATGGAGTGTACGGTGTGAGGCACTTTTACCACTAGGGGGCTCATGAGCACATATCTGTACTGGCTAGCACGGCCTCTGTTGTGGCTGCTACAGCTCTGAGACAGGTTGGAAGTCCCGCAGCCACTGGATCCAATTTTTTCGAAAAATAGGCTGAGCCTTTGTTTTTTTTCTCCATGGAGTTGTGTAAGAACTGCATTCATATATCCCCCCTTTTGGTCCACGAACAGAGTAAATGGACGAAAATAGACAACAGTCCCAACACAGGCGCAAACAGTAGTGCACATTTTTTTTTTTTAAGTCACATAGAGCCTTCTCAGCTTGATCATTCCATGCCACCTGACCAGAAAGGTGGAGATCAGGGGTGATCGCTAAAGTTTGCAAAAGCTGTGCTCTTTCAGTGAAGTTTAAAATCCATTGCCAGCAGTATCCTAGAATGCCTAATACAGACATAACCTGTTGCTTTGTAACAGGTCTAGGAAGATTTTGAATGGTGTTTATACGATCACTAGAGAGAGAGAGCTCTTGTTCCGCAAGAAATGTCATGACCTAAATATTTCACAGTTGTTTGAATTAACTGCAGTTTTGTTTTAGAAACTGTATGGCCATTTTCTGCTAAAAATAATAACAATTTCTGAGTATCATGTGTACAATCTTCTTCTGTAGTACTACACATTATATCATCTACAGTACATACTGTATCAATACACTGTCTTTATCTGGCCTTGAGAGTCGGGGTGCACAGGGATAGAAAAGTAAGGGTTAGCAAGGTCAATAACAGAGAAATAACAGGCAGACGCGGGTATCGTAGAAAGAATAGTGGAACGATTAGGAACAATAGGTGCCCTAGGAAAAACTGCAGAATTAACTTGTCGAAGGTCTTGAACAAAACGCCATGAACTTTCAGCCTTTTTAAAAGGTAAGATGGGGGAGTTGACTGGAGAGTATTTAATTTGAATGATTGCTCCACATTTCACGAGATCGGAATGTACGGCGGAGATGCCAGCCTCTGCTTCTGGAGACAGAGGACACTTGGCGCGATGCGGGCAGAAGGACGATTTTGGGTAAATCACCAGTGGCTCACAGTGTGCTATCCTTCCATAATCATTTGTCCCCTGGGACCAAAGTGCATCGGGAAGTGAGGAAAGCCAAGAGGGATATGAAGTCTGAAATGAAAATGTGGAGAGGGTGGGATGGCATAATGAACGGATAAATGGAAGGTCATCCCGAAGTAAAATCTTAGTTATCAAATGATCTGAAGTATCAAAAATACCTGGAGCAACATGCAGCCAGTCTGTCCTATCAAGACATTGTCCCACCCATTCCCCAATTTTGACCCAGCGAACAGTGCTAGATTTGGCAAAAGAAACATGGGGAACCAAACCTCCTAAATAGAAAACACTTTGTGAATATGTGAGGTGCACTGACAGCAGCAGCTTTGTTGGATGAGAAAAAAAATGCAAGGGATATGGAGGGTCTCTGGGCTAGTACCTGAAGAGAGAAAAGATTCTAACCAAAGTGTGTCCAGTTCAGCAGGGAAGTACTGGGCAGTACAGTGGAGGGTGTTGGGGATGTGCAAGTGGGGAAAAAGACATGAAGGAAAAGAGTGTAGGGCTTTAAGGAGAATGGTGTGTGAGGAGATGTTCAGGGTCTAGGCTGCAAAAGAGGGCTTAGTGTGGGGGAAGGTTTGGCACAGGAATTTAGGAATAGAACAGTAAAACCCTTGTTCGGTTAGAGAAATAGAGAGGGAGAGCTTAGTCATCAGATCCCTTCCTAACAGATTAACAGGGCAGAGCTGATTTAACAAAAACCGGTGCATCAAAGTGGAACCACTGGAATGAAGCTGAACCCGAAGAGGTTTAGACACCAGCAAAACATGTGGTTGTCCAGAAGCAGTAAGCACAGTCACTGTATCTTTCGAGGCAGACTAGAAAAGCAGTTTCAGTGCCATTCACCAGCAAAGTCAATAAAGGATCTGTCTCTGCATGGCGAGTGAGCAAAGGCAACTGAAGAGAGTTGCTGGGGGTCCCTGTGAATTCCTAGGACCAAGAAATATCCTCAGGTTCAGGTAAGGGAGGCGGGGGAGGAAGCTGATGTGGGCAATTGCGGCAGAAGTGTCCTGTCTCACCGCACCCGTAACAGGCATAAGATTTAGATGCTTGATCTGAGGGGAGAGGCAACTGAGCAGACAAAGAATTCGGATAAGGAAGTAAAAATCCGTGACCTCTCCCCCGGCCTCGCCCCTGTTCTCGGGAAAATCCACGTCCTTGACCCCTGTCTGAGGCAGCTCCACCTGCATAATAATTCATTTGTGCTGCGATTAACTTGGTCTGAGTATCTGACTCTTTTTACTTAGTCTGTCATTCAGCATGCTCCGCGTGTCTTTTAACTTCATCAAAAGTGGCACTTTCCCATCCAAATACAGGACGTGTGTACCTTATTTTGGATATAACTTCTGAGTCCTGACACAAAAGGAGGAACTGCTGCCTTGTTACGGTCGTCTGGGCTGTCTAAGCCAGAATGGTTTGTCATCAAGTCCTGAATGCGGTGAGCCCATTCATCTACTGTCTCATCTTTCTTTTGTTTGGCAGCTGAAATGAGGGACCAGTCGGTGCCCTTTTTATATTTTGCAGCTATTGCCGTTTTCACGGGTTCCCATTGGGCAAGGAAAGGACCCTCATTATTTTGTCCACGAGGCAATTCCTCATTCCACTGCCACTGTACTCCATTATGCTGCCCATGATTGACAGTAGCCCAAGTAGTGCCCATTTTTCTGCGTAGCACCT